>NW_023458568.1:15184670-15213615 GCF_013731165.1 Rhagoletis pomonella | reverse complement strand
CCACTGCCGCTGAAATGTCCTTTAATGCATATGCCTCGGGCCAACGCATGAACCTGTCAACTATTGTAAAAATGTAACGATGTCCTTACGATACAGGAAGAGGTCCAACAATATCTAAATGAATATGATCAAATCTACTTTTGGGAATCGGAATTTTAATTACTGGAGATTTAGTGTGACGATTAACCTACGATTTTTGACAATTTATACATTCTTTTGACCAAATATTAATTTCTTTGTGCATTTTTGGCCAATAGTACTTTTTAATAATTAGACGACGTTTAGCTTTTGTACCAGGATGTGTAATGCCATGTAACATATTAAACACTGTCTACCGTAAACAATTTGGAACAAATGGCCTAGGATTCTCACCTGTCATTTCACACCAAATATTAAAATTTAAAAGTGGAATTTAAATTAATTTAAGGTTATGTGACGTGTCTCCAGATTTTAATGTGTTTAGTTCCTCGTCCTGTTCTTGTTCATTTTGTAAAACTTTGAAATTCAGTTCTGTACCCTTAATTGCATCAACTTCGAAAGCTCGAGATAATGTGTCAGCTATAATGTTCTCCTGTCCTTTAATATATCGTATGTCATTAGTAAATTGTGCAATGAATTCCATATGTCTAGTTTGTCTCGGACTACGTTCGGTTTTTGAACTCAAAGCATATATCAAAGGCTTGTGATCTATAAATAATGTAAATTGACGTCCTTCCAAAAGATAGCGAAAATGTTTAATGTTCAAATAAATAGCTAGCAACTCCCTGTCAAATGCACTGTACTTAACCTCGGATGGAGAAAGTTTCTTAGAAAATAAAGCTAGTGGCTCTGATTTGTTATCAAACTTTTGATGTATGACACCACCAATTGCCGTATTAGATGCATCCACATTTAAAGAGAGTTTGGCATCTTTGTTAAAATTATTTAATATCGTAGACGCAAACTTTTCTTTAATACATTCATAGGCTTTATTTGTTGTGTCATCCCAAACTAAGGACTTGTCACGTTTCTTAGTTGTTCGATTGATTAAATCGTAGATAACTGCCGTAAACTCAGCTAATTTTGGTACATATCGATGGTAATAATTAACCATGCCTATAAATTTGTGAGCCTGTTTAATAGATTTAGGACGTTCAAAACTACGAATTGCTATCACTTTTTCATCAGAGGGTCTAATTCCTGCCCCAGAAATATTATGACCTAAAAAGTCAACACTTGTTACACCGAAAGTACATTTACTTGGTTTGATATTTAACCCGTAATCTGTTAGGCGTTGGAAAAGTATACGGAGATCTTTAAAATGCTGTTCATCATTTTCACTTGCAACCAATAGATCATCAATATATGTAAAAACAAAATCTAAACCACTAACTACTTCATTAATAAATCTTTGAAAAGTTTGCGTTGAATTTCTTAGTCCGAAAGGCATTCGTATAAATTCAAACATACCGAAAGGTGTCGTTATTGCAGTTTTATAGATATCCTCTTCTGCCATTGGAATTTGGTGGTAGGCCCTTACCAAATCTAATTTCGAAAATATATACTTATTTCTGAGATTCATGTTAAAATCTTGAATATGAGGTAAAGGATAACGGTCCGGTACAGTCACAACATTAAGTCTCCGAAAATCACCACAAGGACGCCAGTCATTCAGTTCTTTTTTAGGTACAAGATGCAGTGGAGATGGTACACAAGAATTTGAAGGTGTAGAAATCCCTGTCCTCACTAAAAAATCGAATTCAGTTTTGGCTACTTTAAATTTAATCGGATCCAAGCGCCTTGGCTTAGAGAATGGCAGATTTCCTTCAGTAAAAAGTCTGTGAACCGTAGAATGTTTAACCGGTTTCGAATAATCTGGTTCAGCGATCAAAGAAGGAAACTCCTTCAACAATCTTGTATACTTGTTCTCTACTACGAAAATTTTTGGAAGCGAAATGTTACAAACACATGAAACTGTGTTAACCGAAAGACTTGTTACTGGATCAACTAAACGTTTGCATTTCATGTCAATTAAGAGACCGTATTTGCAAAGAAAATCTGCACCAATAATAGGTTTCGCAATATCAGCTATGAGAAACGTAAATGGGAACTCGCGTCTTAAACCTAAATTTATATTTAAAATCTTTTTACCATACGTTGAAATCGTTGAACCATTGGCTGCAGTAAGTATTATATCTGAAGAACGTTTTGTATGAGGGAATTTTTTTACCGGAAGTATAGAAATTTCTGATCCACTATCAATCAAAAAATTTAGTTTGTTTGTTTTATCAAAAATAAATAGGCGATGTGTGGTAATATCTAAATTTCCATTGTTTGCCGCCACAACAACGGATGACTCTAGTTTAACGAATTTTTGTTTTTAGAAAAAGCACAAGGCTGTTGACATTTCTGAGCCTTATCACCAAATTTGTAATGGTATCTACATAACCAATTTTGTCTATCACGAGATTTTGATCTACCTCTATATGGACTTCTAAAACAATTCCTATTATATGATCTATATCTAGAATTTTGATTAATTTGTTGCTTAATAGAATTTAATTCAAAGGCAAGTTTTTGAAAATTTTCGCACATAAGATTCGTCGTTTTAACTAAATTCTCAATAATTGTGTCTTGTGATTTAGAATTTTGAAAACTATTCATAGCTGATATTTCGGTTTTATTAATCACTTCCCAAATATTATCAGCTAGTTTCACCAATTCATTTATATCATTGGTACTTGAACTAGCTAATATCACACTAAGATTTTTTGTCAATTTTCTCAGCCAAAGCTTCTTTAAAATATCTTGACTAAAATTGGAACCTGCAAGCAATTCAGAGGGTTTACGATCACCCATCTCTGAATCTGACAAAATTTTATCTAATTTCTTATTTTCGCTTAAAGAATGCCTTTCAATTAAGACTTTCTTTAATTCTGAAAACTTGTTGTTATGCGGAGGATTTTGAATGAAATCTAATATTGTAACTATTACTTCTTGCGGAAGCGCTGTGATTGTATGTTCATATTTTGTAGTATCTTGTGTAATGTTTTTCATGTTAAATTGCATTTCTGTATGCACAAACCAAGCTTCTGGACAACTTGTCCAAAATTGCGGAAGTTTCACTGAGGTTGCATATACCTCATTATTATTTTGACTAGCATAAGGATTTGCCAACTCCTCTTGAAAAGAGTTGTTTTGCAAATCTATAAGCGAGTCATTTAAATTACTAGTCCGTGTAGATATGTGTGTATCATGTGGGGGTGAACGAAACATTATGATAACTTCGCACAAAAAAAAAATCTCTATATGGAGTGTTTACAATTAAAAATTAAAAGATATATAATAATAAATATAAAAATATATTTATCAAAAATATTACATAAAAAGAAACAGCTCACTGTGCTCTGCAACTGCTGATATTGACAGCACAGTCAACGTGATTGTTGCTGCGTTGTCGTTGCTATTGCTCCTTACCGTTCTTGTTGTTGCCAGTGGTAGGAGCTTTGCTTTTGTATAGTTGATATTTACACTGCTGCTAGTACTGGTTGTTATCACTACTATTATCGGCGGAGTTATCAACTGCATCTAAAGTTTATGTTCTTCATTTGTTGAGCGTTTTTGTGCTGCTGCTACTGCTGCTTCCGTTGCTACTACAGGCACTGAAACTGGTACGTGACACTGCTGATGTTCACGTTGATTTTCCTGCTGCTACTAACGCTGTCGCTGTCTGTTGTTGTACGCAGTAGTTGTTATTGGAGTTAGTGTTGGCGTTGATGAGTAGGAAAGATATCGCCGCTTCTTAAGTGGTGAACTTGAATCGTTAATTCTCCTCTGTTATGAAAAAAAATGTTGTGGTTGTAGTTGAAACAGCTTCTGCGACTAGCTGAAGCTGAAGCAGATGCTAATGCTGACGCTGTTAGTTTTAATTGATGCTGATTGTAGTGGCGTTTGCAATCCCTGCATGCTACGCTAACTTGGACACTAGATGAAGCAACCTCTATTGTAGTTCCGGGAATTTGCCAAAACTGAAGACTTGCATGGCGCGCAGGCCTCTCGTGATGTTTTCAAATCAGCACAGGCACAATTGTGGTTCGCAAAGATATACGTAAACGTATAATGGCTTGAGGTGCTCCTGGCAGGATCGCCAAAAATGTAGTTGATTCCAAAGGTTTTTTTTTAAATATTTTTATTAAAAGATAACAAAACTTAATTTATTTTTATGTTGTTAGCAATTCGAGAAAAGTTTGAATAAATAATAAAAATTTTCTGTTTGATTTACGAACCACAAAAATCACATAAATCTAAAATTTCCAAAATTACAAAGTTGAAATGAACACAGTACAATAAAAGGAAATAACACAAATACAAACCCTACAACGTTCAATATGCTCTTACATACGTATGTCTCCATAACTACTCGAAATTTTTCGTGAGAATGGCGATACCCGAGATTATGTCGAGAACTCGATTACTCGATTTCCCGGGTATCGAAATGCTCGAGAATGTGCGAGCAGAAATCGAAGGCCCTAGTCAAAACCAAACTAATGGGACAATGTTTCATTTGAACATAAGAAACAATGCGCGGAAAAGTCTGTCTTCCGAAAGCTAAGTCATGTTTTCACATTTTATTTACTGACTTTACAATTTTTTTAACGGTTGGCATCATTCTACATTAAAATAGTGCAATATTCTAGCTGCTATTAATTTCGCACAGAAAAGTAATCATTTGACCTAATGTGCAGTAGTAAAAAAATTATAGCCGAATCACTTTTTGTATTATTTGTATTATTTTTGTTGTTATTGAACCTATGTTATATTTTTTTTATAAAAATGTAGTTCATTCTTTAACAAAACCCGTGTAAATCCAAGTTTCCAAATTTGTGCAATATGAACAAAAATTCAACAATTTTTCGTGCATATTTCGAACTTTTTAAAAATTCTAAAAAACCAATCGAAACTTCTAACTATTTGAAACTCGTACTTTATTCTACTAGAATTCAATGCGCCACAAAACTGCATACTCAGATCTTAATTAATAAACCCGAAATTTTAACGAAAATTTGTTGTTTTCTTTTTTAAATCGCATACATTTTTTAGGCAGTGTCACTCGATTGGTACATAAGTAAGGATTTGTACATTTTTATACTGGGCTATTGGTAAAAAATGGGACAATTCTGTTTTTTTCTTTAGTCAAAATATTGGTACAATACAGTTATGTTCTATTGAAAAATTTCAACAAATTAATCTTCGTGATTGGGATAAAGAAAAATATTTTGGGTGTTCACACAATTGGGATACGATGCCCCATCGTGTGACTCTGCCTTTAAACTTGTATTTATACGGATGTTTTTAAAGAATGAACTATAAAAAACTTACCAAAATTAAATAACAGCAAAAATAATATTTTAAAACTTGGTGCGGCTATAATTTGTTAGACTACCGTACATAAGTTGACCATGATTACTCGGCCTTGGTAATGCCACTATGCGCATTTTAAAATTTTCAGGCAATAGCCTCATGTCATTATCGATTATATTTTTTGTTGTTGGAAAAAAACTTGACTACGGCCCTGGTGATATTGAAAAAAAAATTCCATGTTTTGACGTAGAATACGTCTTACATTTCGATATGGAGCCTATTCTGAATTGTTGTAGTTGTAATTTTTAGAGCTTCGCGAAAACGCTTGTTGCGGGAGATCTAATGAAGTGATTTCAAAGAAAGGTGTGGAGTTTCAAAGACAAAATTCCAAACCTATCGACGGAGTCATTTTTGTAAGTAACCAATTTGGTTTCTGTCGTAAAAATAACGGTAAACGTTGCCTATTTTGGGGTCAATTTTGAGCCGTTAAAGTGCTCCAGCAGCTTATTATTTGCAGATATAACCTTCATTTTCGGGATACAGATCCTTTGGAGCAATAGAAATGTTATCGTGTACAGATTTTATATAAATTCAACAAATATTGAGTAATCTTAAGGCAAAATATTGTTTAAAAAATTTGCAATTTTTTTTATTAGTAAAATGCTCGAAAACCGCTCGAATGATTTTGTTTTTGTTTTCTTTAATCAAAAACTCAAAAGTTTTCCTTTCGTTTGGTATATGGGAAGTATTGGTTGATTTCTTCTAATTATTTGTCTATACATATTATATATGTACATACATATATGTATGAACACATGTATGCATAATACGCGAAAACTTTTTGAAGTAAGACAACACTTAGCAAAAGACCAATCCAAGAATAAAAGTAAAGTTGAGCACGTACATAGATAAAGAAAAGGATTATATAAAGGCAAAGGTGAAGTGGAATATGTATATGAAGAATGTTATAAACATGAAAATAAAAGCAAAGATCAATATAAACAAAAAGATGAGGATGAGGATACCGATGAAAGTATGGATGAAGATAGAGGAAGAAAGATTAAAATAATGGTTTTAGAGAAAAGGATATAGATAGAGGCACAGAGACTCAATCTGGAAACTATTTGGGGATTTTCGGGATTCTCGGGACCCATCGATATAATAATCGATATTTTGTTAGTTTTGTGATCGATATTTTTATCGATTTTGTTATCGAAACTTTTATCGATACTGTTATTGATTTCACTATGGCTATAGTTATCGATATAATGATCAATATTTTTAACTATTTTGCTATCGATATTTTTTATCGGTTTTGTTATCGATATTTTTATTGATTTTGTTATCGATTTTGTATTAGATTTTGTTATCGACTTTGTTATCGATTTTATTATCGACTATTTATATATTTTCGATCGATATTTTTGTTGATTTTGTTATCGATATTTTTATAGATTTTGTTGCCGATATTTTAATCGATTTTGTCATCGATATGTGTATCAGTTTTGTTATCGCTATTTTTATTGATTGTGTTAACGATCTTCGATCGATATTTTTATCGATTTTGTCATCGATTTTGTAATAGATTCTTTTGATAAATTTTGTAATCGATGTTGTTATCGACTTTGCTATCGATTCTGTTGTCGATACTTTTATCGATTTTGTTATCGATATCGATATTTTCATCGATTTTGCTATCGGTATTATTATCGCTTTTGTTATCGATATTTTTTTCTTAGTGCTTTTACTCGGATATGCTCTTAACCATACCAAGTGTTCTACGTTTAAATTTAGCGGCTGTATCTCCAATACAGCCTGCAGACCAAGATAAAGGCGCTGGACTGTTCGTTTTTTTCAAAAGTACCACTATTTAAGGACTTCATCTATAATTCTTCATCCTTCCTTCATCATAATTCCTTTGAAAGACTAATAATTCACTAAAAAGAGTATCCAACTCTATGTCTTGTATGCAAAACCCTTTAAGAATGTCAGTAAATTGTGAAAAAAGATTTGTTGTTATTAAACCGACAGTTATTTTCGAGATAACTAACAACACTCGACAAAAAGGTCAGCCTTTTTTTAACAATGTAAGCTCCATAATATCGCAACTGGTACGTAATGTCCCGGCGATATGCCCATAAAACGATTGAACTCTTTGTTGTATTAATTTCTTGGGCATATACAACATTATCTGAAACATACCCACTATAATTAAATTATTTTCTTCTTACTTTTTAAAGTAAGTTTAAATAAGTTCCAACGTTATGTATAAACCTTAAGAAAATCCTAAAGTATTTTGTTTGAATGGAAAACTCTGTAGAAATCAGTACAAGTTGAAAAATCAGGACATTAGCGTACTGATTGCAGAAATGAATAAAATCAGTACAAGAGTTGAAAAGTCAGTACTGTAGTGATAAAATCAGTACGTCTGGCAACCGTAGCACTTCTACATTACCATTCACCAGCTTTCTCACTATAAGTTTTAATAATACGGCTGTAACCTAGGTAACGCAGCGAACGTTCAATACGAAGCAGCAGTGCGGAACTAGTGAAGTCATCAATTCTACCAGATTATCAGTAATATTGTTCTTCACCGTTCAGGAGTCTCTAGAATCGGCCTAGTGAATTCATCGGCTACCTTTCACAAGTGAAATAACCAATTAATATGAACTAGAGGGCTGCATGAATTCGTTCAAAACGGCTTGTGAATTATTCATATACAAAACGAATTAATGATTTTGGCTTCACATTTTTTTGAATATGAGTAAATACCTGTTCTGATATATGTGTCTATTACAATATTCACACGAAGTGAAAATAAATTGAATTGAAATAAATGCAATTTTTTGTATGAATATCCAAAAATTTTTTTTCTATGTACACATGCACAAACATACGTGTGTATGTATGTATGTATTGCTGCGCACCTATTACAATACAAACAAATTTGTTTGTAGAAAAAACCTTTAACCGAAATGGGTTTGAATGATTTGAATGTTTTCCATTCATTCATTCACATTCTTCCATTTGAAGGCAGAAAATTTAGTACTGCATACTACCATGTTTCGGGCCCCGGCGAGGTCGATCAGCCTCAATCCGTTGTCGGACGTTTCGTAGTAGAGGCTGAATTTTCCAACGGTGGTTCCAAAGATCCCTTCCATGCCCACCCTGGCATTGAAGTCGCCAAGCACGATTTTGTTATAATGACGGGGGCAGCGCTCGTACGTGCGCTCCAAGCGCTCATAGAGGATATCCTTGGATGCCTCATCCTTCTCTTCCGTCGGGGCATGGGCGCAGATGAGCGAGATGTTGAAGAATCTCGCTTTCATGCGTATTGTGGCTAGACTCTCGTCCACCGGGGTGAACGACAGTACTCGGCGACGGAGTCTTCCGAGGCTTTGCCTTGCTTCTTCACTTCAAGTGGTTCTTACGTGGCGGGTCCTAAACCCAACGCACAACCCATTGCTGGGACGGGGGTGGTTTCGCCACCAAATACTCGTTTATAATGCGAGCCGCTTTCTCCAAACAGACACCCGCTTGCAGCCGCACCTACTGGTAAACAGACGCTGCAGACTTCAGTGAGCCCTTAAACCGAATAAGTCGGAGTGGCCCCACCGAAGCTCCTTCTCTTTCTGCCGTGGCCCAAGGCTCCACTCGGATTGGTTACCGCATCTCGCACATGGGTTGCTCACGTTGCCAGAGTGCGCGAACGAGGACACAAGAGTCGGGATTGAGTATAGCCATGCAGTTACAGCTGCATACCCAGAGCAACGACTATAGCCCATTGCACTATGTTACATATTTGGGTAATTTTTAGCATTTTCTATAAAGTAGAATATATCTAACACTTCAATAAACAATTGGATATTAATACTGGAAGTCTCCTGAAGAGAACCACAGTTTTCCGGTCGAAAAATATAGATTTTCAAGAGTTTTATACCATTTTTACGAAAAATTGTTTTTCTCCATATAAAATACATGGAAAACTTTGAGCGCTTTGAACACTCAAAGGCGAATTAATATAAGGTGGTGTTACTAGCTCAGCTGATTTTGTGTATGTGTTTCGCCGCATGGCTTCTGCTATCAAATTGAAAAATTTTGTTTGAATTTCTACACACGCTCTTACAGATTTTGACAGTTTATGCCGCCAAAGCAAAAACAAAATACATTTAGATTTTTGTTTTTGTACTCCTGCTATCACCTTATATTAATTCGCCTTGGAGCACTCCCTGAATATTTTTTTCGGTATATAATAATCCTAGGGGGTGGCGGCATTAAAAATCCGACCTTATTTTTTTACATATATTTTTGGACCACTTTAATGTACATATACATATGCATTATTTAATTTGCCCACGCTTACGAGTCGAATATTACTTGATTTTTGTCTGAAATATTTTAATTAAATTTAAACATGATTTTTGCGTTTCTATTTTCGTTTTTGTTGTACTCATCTTTGCTTACACTTTCCCCAATTACTGCAAATAGCAGTCTCTGAGCACATCGATCTTAACGGGATCCATTGTAACCAGACAAAGCGTAAGCGTTCGTTTTCGTCTTTAATTTAATTTTGCTGTCTTAAAAATATTTGTGAAATAATTTCCATTGCTTTAATTGCGCAAAGGAGGCTTCACATATATACATATGCACCTGCGCATTTGTATCTGCAACTTTTCTCTTTGTGTTGAAAGTAAAAGACGTTTTTTACAAAAATCATCTTATAAATTTTTGTTTCTTTCCGTGCAGGTGATTTTCAGCCAATCATCCGATCTTATGGAACGCCAATCTTCCGCTGCATCTTCTACGGAAGAGACCTCTGGTCCGCAGGGTGATCTGAGTAGTGGCTCGCGCCGTGATGATGGCCAGCCTGATTTTACCGTCTTCAAAGACTTTGATTTTCTTGAATACGAGGATAGCATTGCCGGCGAGTCGACAGACAACTTCAATTGGGGCGTAAGACGTCATCAGCTATTCGAAGGTGAGGAAGAGCGCTTGACCTGTGGCAGCGGTATCGGCGGTGGTTCGATCAAAGGTGGTCATTCATCTGCGCTCGAGGACAGCTTCAGTGAGAAGACACCTATATTAAGCAAAAGACGTCGACAAACTGCAGACGATTCATCTGACGAGGATGGCGAATCGGAATCGCCTATTGACGAAGACCATCGCCAGGCGTTCATGAAGTCGGCGTACAACGTGGGTCCTCCCACCTCCCTAAGCCTACGTGAACGGCGTCGTCGTAACTCTGTTTCTCGCAGCGATACAAGTGGTTCCAGTGCAGGCGACTTGGGTGACATAACACCGTGTAATGCGTCGCCTCATTTGCCAGGTATTATACGCTTCGGTGCACCCATACGCGATGAAGCTGAGGAGAACTGGCGCAAGCAGCTACAGTCGATGTTGATCAATCAGCCCTCGGCGCATACATCTGAGCTTCTAATGCAGCTTTATCGACTTATAAAAGAGCTGACTTTCAAGACGATTAGCATATCAAAGGAGGCAAAGAAATTCTTCACCGGCATTGGTTCGCAACTAGGCAATCGCATATCGCTATTCACTGATCTACTTAGCTCGCGCGCTGATCCACCACGCGTATGGTGTAGTGATACGCAGACAACTACACCCCGGCTATTTGAAACACTGCGATTTAATGTGTTAGAAGTGCAGGAGCACTTGGAGACTTTCTTCGACCGCAAGGATCAAGTGTTGGAGGTGAGTGGAAACTATATACATATTTTAAATAATTACAATTCCAATGGAAGTTACTTGCTTCTAGTGCCTCGACGCTGTTAAAACGTCATGCAAATTGTCACTCTTCAATGAAGCGGATGTGGCTGCATCTAGTATGGAGTTGACAAGTAGCACCAATATTGGTTACATGACCTTCGACCCGGCCTCCTCCGAAGTGGTACTAGATCTGGGTCGCGCATTATATAAATTGATGTTTCAATTACTGCTTCTAATCGAGTCAAACCACAAAATATCCTCCAATGTTGTTAATCATTTCAGAATCAACGAAAAGGTGAGCATCCGGATAGATTTGAACAAAACATGTATTTATCTGTGAGGTGATATCATTTGATTTGCAACTGCTTACAGATGCACGACATATCCGATTTATATGCATTAGTGCGCGACGCCTTGGTACGCAGCGTCAGTGAGGCGGAGCTCGAATGTTTCGAGGCAGCATCGACATCCACCGAAGGCGAACACACTCCCACTCCTTCGCCAGGCATACCCATGACTAGCGAGGAATTCGAAGTAACACTACAAGAACTTATCGAGGGGCAAAAATGGTCGGCTGCCATAATGCATGTGCGCCAATACAAACGCATTTCGCAAATGACTGCGTCCAACCCAAACTTAACCATTTTTAGCTACAACAATTTGGATAGTCGTTTAAAGTTCGATGAAATGCCCATTATACTGAATGCTTATGCACAAAGCATAATGAAAGATCGTACAGGTATGTGTTTAGTGCGATGCAGAGGTCATAGAATACAAGATTGCGCAAAGGTAAACAAAGCCGAATAAAGGGATAAAATAAACTGTCAAACTGTTAATTTTCTTAATATTAAATTTCGCGATAGGATATGTTGATTCATGGGCGTAGCCAGAACGAAATTTAGGGGGGGAGAGGGGCGGCCCTACAAAAAAAATCAAAACCAATAACTTACTTACTAAAAAATTGCTTATTATAGCTTAAAATTATTGTAGCCAATAGAGGTAAATATGTTGTACAAAAAACAAATAAACAGAAGTTCACAAAAGTTGATATAAAACTATTCGTCGATTTAAATTGTTAACTTTTTACTGAGCATGTTTATTTTACGAGGAGGAAGTATCGAAAGCCTAACCTCGTCAGTGTGAGACTTTAACCCAAACAAAACTTCCTACCGTCATGTACCGTTCCCCTCCTGGTACCACCGTCAAGGATTTCGTCGGGATTATAACACTGTGTGACTGATAAAGTTATAGATCTATTCTCTTCTTCTTCTTCTTATTTGGCTCTGTAACCGCCAAAGCCTCGTCCTTCTATTCCATCGGGGCATTGGCACATATGAATGAGATGTTGAAGAATCTCGCTTTGGTGCGAATTGTGGCTAGACTTTCGTCCACTAGAGTGAACGCCGGTCTCTCTCCCACCACAAATCCAACACCGAATTGCACTCCTTTACGAGGCAACTGTAGTAGACGTCGCAAGGCTCCACGCTTACCTTCCTCGCCCCATCCATCGCATTTCGTGGATGGCGGTGATTTCAGCCTTTATTTTTCCCTACGACATCAACCAGCCGGGCAGAGGCACCATCCCGATTAAGGGTTCGGATATTCCAAGTGCATACCCTAAAATCATAGTCCTTGCTATATCTGCCGTGATCGTCATCAAAAGAAGGGGGTATCACCCGAGGCATGTGTTTTTTTCCATTGGGCAAGGTTTTAACTTGACGGGACCCAAACCCAGCGCACGCGGGCCACTCCCAGTTGAATGGCAGTCAAAAGCTTTTCAGTACTCGGAAATGTACAAAACATAGTGGTCAAAAGTGAATATCTCTACTAAACCCTGATGTATTTTTTAAATTCATAGCTCTCTACATACCTGTATAGTAAACCAAATAGCCGGGCCAGACGTTATTCAAAATAAAAAATATAAAAAAATAAACTTTTTCCGTATACTCTGTAATATTCCTCCTTGGAAAGGTAAACTAACAATTTATAATCATTGCTTTGCAGCGAAATATCTTCTCTTAAATTATATACATAGGTATGGTATAAATATGAGGACGTATTGAACATTTTGAGTATGCAGATTTTTTATGCTGGTATATTCATTTATGCTAAATATATGTATTACTTGATTTTGTTTTGTCACACTTAAGAAGTAAACGTCTTGGCTGATCACCCAACCGGTCTATAGTTTTATCAATAATCTCAATAATCTGTGATACAAATCTTTCGTTGTACGCTTAGAAAAGACACAAACTTAAAGACAAAGTAATAAACAATTAAACAATTTTTGGTCATTGTCGACTGCAGCCAGGTGTTTACCCTTTTTAAATGGAAGTGCTTTGAAGTTAGAGAGAATAACTTGATACAGAACCGGATGATCCACATATCCACTTTTTAAATCAATTTACTAATTATTTTGTTAGCGTTGGGAGTATAATTTGTTATGCAGTATATATATAGAAAAAACCTTGAAAGTTAGGGGGGCCGAAATTATCAAGCAAGCATTTCGTGGAACTATTTTTGAATACCTAGGCAAAAATTTGGAAGTTAAGGGGGGCCCGGGCCCCGCCCCGGCCCCTACCTGGCTACGTCCATGTGTGGATTAATTGTGTTAAATTATAAAAATATGTATATGATTTATAAAAAGAATTAATAAAGAAAATGTGAAAAATGGTGATTTTTTGTAAAAGAATTGGTCCATTTCAGTACATTTAAAGTTTCGGTTTGCGGGATGCGCCACTTTTGTTCTCTGCATCGTGAATGGTACCGCTACTTTGATTTTGACAATTATCGAGTAAAATTAAACAACTCGTTCCCGCGAGCCAACGTGTTTTAACCTTTTTTCTTTTTATAAATCATATATTTTTGCAATTTAACAAAACTGAACCATGTTTCTTATCAAAAAGTTGAATGTTAACAAATTCACTGTTGTTTTGTTTTACTTAGCATACGCCATGACCGCCATAAATGGGCAATCTGTGTACATATACTTTCCCGATAATAGAAAAAGTATCACTGTAAATATACATATAAATTCTTGGTGCATGTGTTCTAGGTAGGGAACATCGATTTTTTTTTGTTTAAATAAAACATCGGTTTTTCGATGCATCGTTCAAAATAACATCCATGGATTGTCTCTCATTTTATAAAGAATTCAGGAATAATAATTTGGACAGTATTGTTCCTTGCAATCTGTTTCGACATGAATGTATTGTATTTGCGACTAATTTTGAATTCCGGTTCTGTCGATGAAATTTTATTGAAGTAAGTCCACACAACGCTTCTGGGCTTTGATTTGCTTATTTGAACACTTTGATAACACTGTGGAACAAATTTAGGTTAGCAAAAGTTAGGTCGATTCTGAGAGTGAGGGGTGAAAATAGAGGCTAAGGGAGAAGGGGAAGACAAAGATGAAATTCCAGAATATCTGTGGGACGAAATTATCGACCTTTCTGATGATGATGACGATGACCAAGATATTAGAGAGAGCAGTGATGTTGGTCCACAGCCGCCTGCTAAACGGCAACTGGCCAAATCATTAATTTAATTTATTTAATTGTTTTACTTAAAATTTTTCATAACTAACATATCAAAATTATATTTTTTTCCATGTTTTTATAATTTCTTTTTCAATGTTTCTTCAAAACCTACACTGAAAAAATTGGTACATAAGAAATGAGAAGTAAGTTAATATTAAGCTGGAAACGCAAGTTTTGTATTATGATTGTTTTCTTTTCAAATGAAATTTATTGACGAAACTGAGAAGCATATTATAGATCAAACAGAAAGCAAAAAAGACTTAGTTTTGTGGAAAATAAGTTCAAAAAGCATGAAAAAAATCCAACATTTTGCTTCATAAGCACTACAAAAATTTTCTAAATCAATTTTTTTTTTTAATTTTAGTTGTTGCACAGGTCTCTAGCAATAATTTGGCTTTAACAGATTGAAAAATTATCAATTAGTCAACGAGTTATAGCCAAAAAACCATATAAACAATATGCTGAAAATCGGCATTTGACTGCAAAGTTCGAAGATCGATTAAAAAAAAATTCGAACAAACATAAACAAACTAATTTAGCCACTATTTTCAGCCCTCACTCTCAGAATCGACTTAACTTTTGCTAACCTGAATTTGTTCCCCAGTGTATTGCATCCCCAGATCTAGGTCAATGTGAAGTCTCAGCATACACTGCAACGTTAGTGCATTCAAAAAATAATAAAGGCCCATCTATGTACAGCTTTGGCGTTGCGTTGGTGCTGGCGTCGCTTCACCAGGTGACTATGAATACACGAGTTCAAATGCAGCCGTCCATATAGCCAGTGTTGCCAGGTCTTTGGCATGAGAAAACGTCCCTCTTGGTCTGAAAAAACGTCATTTCCTACCCAAAAACGTCTTTTCCAAATGTATGCACACAGAATTGTTCGTATTAAACTTTTATTGTATACAAAGGTACATACATATGTACGTAAGGTATATTAAAATGGCATTTCGACAGAGTACATTTAAAATTCATTAGAATCGCATTCATTAGAATTGCTCAATTCGGTGAATACCACTATTGTAAACTGATTTGAGGTTGTTAATATAAAAATCATTTAATACATACACTTGTGATCAGCTGATTAAGTCATCAACATTTTGATCGATTTTGGTTGTTTTTCTTTTGTTTATTTAATGTTTATTATTTGTCCATAAAAGCCTATCTCATTATATAACAAACACAATATAAATCCACATTTCAGACTTTGTGCAAAAATTTTAAAAATCTGCAAAGTTTCAGCTAGATTTTCGACTTTCTATTCAGATCTTTTAGAATGTTTTTGAATATGCAGTTTGATATCCCATCAATTTCAGGGCAAGAATGTGCAAGTTTTAATTTGCTAAAGAATCGCGTTGATTTTTATTATATTTTCAATGAAGTCTTAAAAAAATCGCCTACTTTTTTCTAACTTTTTACGCTGCTAGAGCTTTTTTGGTACTTTTGCGAGCGTGCGTGTTGCAATAGATCAGCTCTTCCTGATTTGGCTTTTAAAGTGCAATTGCAAACATTGCAATAAGCCTCGTAACCTCAAGTGTTTACACAACCAGCCTTTGATCCTTAGTCGAAGAATAAAAAAAAATGCGCGTACGCTTGGTTTGCATCATATTTAAGTCATCTGTGTCCAAACAGTAAATATGTTTTGAAGCAACTGGTGCAAAAAGCAAAGCTTGTAAAGATTTATTAAGAAAATAATTCAAAATCAGTTCTACTTACGAGATTTAGTAACAAATTTGTCGAAAGTGTGAGCGGAAGTATTTACTCTACAAACAAATAGTACGCTATACATTGAATATATCGCACGTTTAATAATATAGAGATGTAACTCAAAATATGTTCAGTATAATAGATAACCAACGTTCCCAAATATAGCGAAGATATGTCTTTCCATCTGTCTTTTTGTATATCACCTGTATGAATTGATTGCGTTATCCGACAAAATTGAAATTTTTAAATACTTCGTTACATTATTAAACGTGCGAGACGAAAATTACTGGGAAGTTAAAAAAGTCATTTTTTACACAAAAAACGTCCAAACGTCAACAGGATACAAAAAACGTCCAAATAACGTTAAAAACGTCAACCTGCAGAACGAATGCCAACTAGAGATGGGCACGTGAGTAATTTTGACTCACGTTCACGCACGCTCACGTTGATGGATTTTTAAATCACGCACACTCACGTCCTGCTATATTTTTTTCAATCACGTTCACGCACGCTCACGATGCCTATTTTTTCAATCACGCATGCTCACGCACGGTTCCTCACGGACATTTTTTTGAAATTTAAACTTTATTTATATAAATAGTATTTCATATAAATAGCCTTTTATCATACCAGTATTATTATAAAAGCTTGGCCAAACGCCTAGCAAGGGCTGAAGACACTATTATTATTTTAACAAATTTCAGATATACATACTTATGAATCTATTACAAGTATAAAAAAGAATTGGTGTCAATATTTATTCAACGTATGTAATATTAAAATGTCATTAGCTCATATTTTTGTTTAAAAATAAAATTTTGTCAGGGTTTTCACCAAGCAGTCGTGCACGCCTTTCTTCCAGAATTCTGCCTGACACAAAAAAACCTTTTCACTAGTTGCTGAGCTAGCTGGTATGTTTAAAATTTGCCTTGAAAGACTTCTAAGAAGGGGCAAATCTTTAGCTTTCTCCCAAAATGTTAAAACATCGTCACAACTTTTGTTTTCCGATTTTTTCAAATAAATCTTTATTTCCGTATTAATTTCTTCAAAAACTGTTTCTGCAGATTCATTTGTCGCATCTTTGAATTCGTCAAAAGTTGCACCGGTTGTTGCCCTTTTCGAGGTAGAAGGAATGTCATCATCCAGAATTTGGAAATCGTGCTGAGGGCGAGCGCTCTTTTCTTCAAGTGCAGTCTACCCATGATTCTATAATACAAGGTTAGATAATTATTGACAGCTGCGGTTTGCCACTCCCTTAAAAAAGGTTGCATTTACGAAGGACAGAGAAAGGGCAAGAATGCAATCCCTTGTTGCGAAAATGGTAGTAGAAAAGTACTCCAAGTAGGCAATTAGTAGTTAAATTCCTTTTGTAAATTCTAATGTATTTGCAGGAAATCTGGCATTTTAAACGAAATGTTGAACGTAATATTAATATATCTACGTGAATTACGTAATTTATATGCTATTTAGCCGTTAAACTGCAAAATGGCTCTAAATTTAAATAAGACTACTATGAGATTGATGTAAACATCCAATTTAAAAACAGTTTATGTTTTCATCAGTTAAATATGCTTCATATGCATATACAAATAAACATATTGCACAAAAGCTTATACTTTTATTTCAACCGAAGCTACACTGCTTCATTGTAAATTTGCAAAGAAGCAACACGGTGCCACTGCTAAGGGAGTGGTGCGAGAGAGACAACTGTCAGTTTATCGAACCTTGTATTATTGAATCATGCAGTCTACCTAAGCAGAGAACGTATAAGCAGAGAACTTATAAGTTCTCTGCTATCGAACCAATTTGAATTTACGGTACGAGCGGTGAGGCAAGCAAGGGTATCACAAGCGTCGCTGCCTCTGTTACTTTAGCAGTATTTTAACTCGGCTGACGCTGTTAATTCCATCGTCGCTATGACGACAAAAAGTTAACTAACTTCGTTTGCCATCACTATCAGCGTTGCCGTTTGATACATGTATATGTTTTAATATTTTTTTTTCTAAACGGTAGTATCTGATAATTTTTTGTTCCCAAATGCCAAAGTATCAAGCGTTCGGCTGGCAGAAATGAATTTTTCAAAATTATGAATAGTATTACTAGTCTAAAGACAATTTTTTTTCTTGTTTTTTAAAGTCTCACAATTTATATACATATAGATATTTATAAGTAAACCACACAAAAACATTACGCAATATCGGGCTTGCGACGATTGTGTGTGAGGTGTATGGGGTCGTTTGTCCTAAATTGCACGTTATTGCGCTAAAATAAAAATTATTTCGATATTTTGCTCATGCTTGTGTTATTGTACAATAATTTGTGCTGCGTATGGAAATATTTAGTCTAGTTTTGATTTTGCTATCCAGATCATGCTGTAAAATATGGATAAAAGCGTAGAAAAAAATTAATTTTTTTTTATTCATTTTTTTTACGTTTTAAAGCTGAAGCTATCAAAATATGCAGTGCACATTCATATTTCTTGCAAATATTTACTTGCTCAACGTTTCTTCAAAATAATATTTGCGCAATTTTATGCTGTAGAATTTCCAGAATATTGACTTGTACAAGTCTCGGGTTGCGCAAGGGTTTTGTGTGATTTAGGGGCTTTAGTTTGTTTATCGTTATGCAAATAAGCAGACAGAAGCAGGAAATATAAATTTTTTCATAACTATGGATTTAATTATAAAACTTTATTTATTATTTGTTTTTTAATTAATAGTTTAACAAACAACAGTTTTGTTTGCTTTTGATACTTTTTCTGCTCGGCAACTGATACATTTTTTTCAAGCTCGCGGCAACGCTGATTACGATGTGTGTTTGTGGCGAGATGTTAACTTCATGTTATTCATAGTGGACGTGACGTTAGCTCCTCTGCTCTGTTCCGGGTCGCCATGTTATTCATAGTGGACGTGATGTTAACTTCTCTGCTCTGTTCCGGGCTGTAATATTACGTCCGCCGAAGAAAAATAAATTTGTATGTGGTGCGTCTTCTGTATACTGTTTATTCTGTGGTTTTAGGCACTTCTGTTAAGAATTACATTATTTGGTTTCCTCACACAGGGAGTTATGGAAATACAGAGATACAATAAAAGCCACGCATAATTCACATGCATGCATCTTAAAAGTGTACATACATACATCGGCGTAGCCAGAATGAAATTTAGGGGGGGGGGGGGGGGGGCTCGACCCTATTAACCTGGCATTTCAGGGTAATATTTTATATATATATAAGGAAAATTTGAAAGTTAGGGGGGCTCGAGCACCCCCCTGCCCCTACCTGGCTACGCCCATGCATACATAGGTACCTGTACTATCGCGCAGGCGAAAAAATTTCAGTTAGTACAATCAGGGCTGTCAACTATACTTAGCTATGAAGTGTCATATTGAGCATGAAACAGTTCCAAAATGTGCCGAATAGAAAAATAAATAAATAAAAGTGCCAAAAAATGTGTCATTCTGTTTTGTTCTTCTCATTTAGCATTAAAATTACAAATACATTCCTAAAACAAAAAACCGATGCAAAGTAAGATAAACCAGTTGTATACACTATAGAAATTAGAAAATTTTAGTTGACAAAACGAAGTACATGCAAAGGGGAAATATTACTGTTTTTCAAAAGTGCCAATTTGGCAGTTTGTGCCGAATTGAAAAATTAAGTGCAATTTGAAGTAAAATACATGCGGCAAAAAATGGCACGGTTTGAACCAAGTTGGCAGTCCTGGTTAGGTTAGGTTAGGTGTGTTTTCGTATTCTCCAGCAAAAAATATCCAGTAACTTGCCAGTAACCAAATTTCGGAGAGTAAGCCAATATTTACTCCCAATGAGTGAAATATGCAAGAAAGTACGAAAACGAAAAACCAGCAAGAAGTTGCTAGTTTTATGAACAGCTGATTAATTTGTTACTTTCCGATGCAATTTTCTTAGAAAACTAGTATTTTCCACCTTATTATATATTTAAATAGGTTTATTTTGTCAACTGCAACTCTAAAAGCACCACAAACAATTATTTTGTTAATGTGAATTACATTAAGCATCATGCCATCAGCTGTTTTTCTTGCTAGCAAATAGTTGCTAGTAGAAATTTATCCAGTAAAAATCCAGTAAAACTTGCAAGTTCAGCTGTCATTTTTGCTCTCTCAATTTCCCCTCTTTTGCTAGTTTCTTGCAAATTTTTGCGTACGAAAACGACATCCAGTAAAAAACCAGTAAAATTAGTACTGGATTTACTAGATAGTGCGTACGCGAATAGGGCTAATGATGCATAGTTGTGTGCCATGGTATGGTAAAGGTAAACGAAAAATATTTGTCTATAGCTAACATACTGATGTGGCCCGTTGTTCAATGTTCCGGTAAAAAAAAGTATTTTTTAAAATCAAGCTTTTATGTAACATATACAATCAAAGGAATAAAATAAAGTAGTGTAGCAAAAGATTTTATAGCAAGAAAATTTTGTCAAAATTCCACTAAAATTAATAAAAAAAAAATAAGTTAAGCTTTAGTTAAAGTTACTAAAAGCCAAATAGTAAAAGGAGTTACTCAAACTCTAATGAAAGTTACTAACAATTTGTACTAATTTACTTCGTTTTTAAAAAAGCTTGTCAGCAAATTCAGCGTACATGCATAATTGGTTAGGTATACATATGTATGTATGCAGATATGTAAATGCCGGTTTGCTATTCGCGCGACAAAGTTTTTTAAAAACGAAGTAAATTAGTACATATTGCTAATAATTTTCATTAGAGTTTGAGTAACTCCTTTCACTATTTGGCTTTTAGTAACTTTAACGTAAGCTGAACTTAGTTAGTTAACAGTTTTAACAAAAATTTCTTGCTAAACAATCTTTTGTTACACTACTTCATTTTATTCCTTTGATTGTACACTGAGGGGAAAAAATATTAAAATCAAATAGAAACGTAATTGATCTTACTATAAACGTCAACGAAAGTATTGTATATTGGTAAATATTCAATTCAATTACGCGCATATTAAAATAACCGCGTTTGTACTGAAAAAGCATCCGCAAAGTGAATAATCAAGGACAAAAACTAAAAAAAGAAATCAGTTAGCATGTTGCCTGCCGTGGAATTCGAACCCGACCATCTCCGAATATCAACAACTTGTGGCAAGCATCTTTGCGCACTCAGCTACACCTAGGCATACAAATTTGCTTTCAAATGTTGAATATCCATCAACACCACAGCACGCGATTTGTGCGGATAAACATGTATGTATATGTGTGTTGTCCCCGCTCTCAGAGCGTCGCTCTGCATGCTTGGGGTGCGTATGTACACTTACATATACATACTCAGATGTGAACCAGGGATGAAAAAGTAGGCACAATTGTACCTTTTTCCGACGTTTGATGACTTAAAGGTACATTAGGTACAGCCACTAGATTTTAGGTACAATCATCTTTTGATCAGATGCATTTTTAGTTTTTTTTTCTTTTTCCTTTACCGTGCTAATATATTTACTTGTAGGCACGGGAGAAGCTTCGCTTTCATTTTGAAGAATAAACAATTCTAAAGAAAAGTGGTCAAAAGGAAGAATTTAAAAAAGTCATATTAAGTATTATCTTGAACATCTTACACTGTTTTTAGAGCAGCTACTACGAAAAATTAACACTTTACTTAGCTATCCTCAAATTCGTAATTTTTTCTATTAATCTTAACGCTTATTTTCACTAAGTCAAATTCAATGGCATTTGCGGTCAAATAAGTGAAAACAAATTGTCAAATGAGACTAAAAAATGGTATTTTGATTGATTTAGATCATAATAGACCTTCAGGCGTGTACATGCGCTGTTAAAGTGGCTATTTGTAAGTTTTTGGCCCATAATATCAGCGGTAAAAGTAGGGATAAAGGAAAGAAAGTTGAGTCAAAATATGTCAAAAAATTTTGTTGTCAAAATATGACATAATGAAAACCATACAGTTAGGGATGCAACATCGCTCTTAAAAACATCGATGTTCCCGCAACAAACATCGATGTCAAAAAAACATCGGTTATAAAAACGATACATCGATGTTTTACCGATGTTTTAATATCTCATCTGCTACACGAAATAAAATGTAGCCTGAAATATTTTTTAAACTCGAAAGAACTAGATTCACATATCCGCTGCAAACCATAACTTTATACAAAACTTTGAAAAATTCAACACATTTTTATCTTAATTTTGAACTTTTTTATCTGTATTTTTAAAAAAAGCCGTTAAAAATCGCCTTGATTTTTAACCTCTTATTTGAAAAAAAACGCAAAAGCCGCCAAAAAAATCATTAAAAATCAAAGCGATTTTTAGCCGCTTAAAACTTGCACCTGTTTTATTATTATGATGTATCTTAAATATGTAAATCTTATTTATTTAAATATGAATAAACATTTTGAAATTAGTTCAGAAAACAAGCTTTGATAATCTAGCCCCGAAAAGCCTGCTTCTATCCTGAATGATGGTTGCACCAGCCTTCGAAAACAAGCGCTCGCTTGCCACTGGTCGTTCGGCACAATACGAACGGAGTGAGTAAACGATGTCGCTGTTTTTCACTTTCCTAGTCGATGTATCGACGATCTATCCTCCAGCAAAACGTCGATATTAACATCGATTTTTTTGGACGAAACATCGATGTTTTGAAAACATCGATGCATCGTTTGCATCCCTACATACAGTCCAGTGTCTGGGATGTCTTCAAATTTCATATTTTCTTTAGATGAGAACTATAGCTATTTGGCCCATATTCGCTTGTTGATTTCTGGAAATATATTTAAAGTGCTTTCGAAGTTACTTACGGCAATTTGATTATTTTCTAGCAGGCTTTTCCTGTTGTTTTATAAAAAGCTGGATAAAGAAGTATACTTCGCAAAATGTGTTTTTTGTCTTTTTCGCCAATATTTTTCAGTAGTAAAAATTAAACAAAAAGAACGCTTCTTCGATTCCCATTAGACTATAGTCTATAGATATAGGCTCAGTTAAAAAAAAAAACCTAATCATGTTAAAGTACATCCATCTTTTGTATTCATGTTTTAAAAAAAGATTTATAATAAAACTACAAATCAATGATGTAAATTTTTTTAGGTACAATCTGAAATTTCCATTTTTCATCCCTGATGTGAACAGTCAAATACGTGCGTAATAAATTTTGTATGAAAATATTATTTTTAAATACGAACATTTGGCTGCAATTTAGTTTGGCATCCCCGGAGTTCCGCATTAAGGTAGCTATGGAACGGTAGAGGGAGTTCTCCTGATTGCAAATATATATACTTTTAGCCGCAGCAGGCTTTTAGTTTTTAAGTTATTTGTTGTTAAAGTTGGTAAATTGAACTAACCTCTCGGCGCTATTTCACACAATAAACACTTTATTTATGTGCACACTTCGGCAAAATAGTTGCATTAAAACCCCGGCCTGAGATTTCCACTTTAATATACAATTCTTAATTAATTAATTAAGTAAAACGCGTTTATAAATGTCTTCACAAACGTTTGCACATTTCACAAACAAGCAGAAATAACAATGGATGACAGTAACACAAAATGTATGCTACCATACGTTAAAAAAATACACAAATAAGTGCGTATAATTAGGAAGTATAAGTGTATAATACGTACATATATTGCTCTTATTAAAAATAATAATATTAGGATCGATAGGGGTCTTACTCCTGATCATAACGGTATTATTTTTTTCGGGTGGAAATAATATTTACTGGTGTTATTGTAGTTCAAAGAACACAAATGTAGAAAACGTACATCGTTAATTTGATAAATAATGAACATTTTTAATAAAAAATCGCGCGATTTTTTATTAAAAATTTTCGCCTGCAGCGCTTTTTCCATAAAAATCAATACTTCGATAAATAATAAAAAATTTTAATAAAAAATCGCGCGATTTTTTATTAACAATTTTCACCTGCGGCGCTTTTTCCATAAAAATCAATACATCCATAAATAATGAAAATTTTTAATAAAAAATCGCGCGATTTTTTATTACAAATTTTCGCCTGCGGCGCTTTTTCCATAAAAATCAATACTTGATAAATAATAAAAATTTTTAATAAAAAACCGCGCGATTTTTTATTACAAATTTTCGCCTGCGGCGCTTTTTCCATAAAAATCAATACTTCGATAAATAATGAAAATTTGTAATAAAAAATTGCGCGATTTTTTATTAAAAATTTTGGCCTGCGGCGCTTGTCAGTTTTGTTTATATATTGGGGGTATTTAACCCCATACCCTCCTTTACTACTAATTCAACGCTGAGCAGGAAAATGGGTACGATAAAAACTATTCTCTTTTATTGTTATTTTCTTAGATGTGGCTGCACTCTTCCACTCTTCTAATGTCAGTGTGAAACCATGGTTGAATCAACGGTTCTGTATTCACAATGTGCGTATACATATATAAGTGCGTGATAATTATTAACACTTACTTAATTTACTAAAAATACATCATAAATGTAAAAAATATGTTTACATTTCATTGTGCGGGGTTTTAATGCAACTATTTTGCCGAAGTGTCTACATATATATAGTGTTTATTGTGTGAAATAGCGCCTAGAGGTTAGTTCAATTTACAAACTTTAACAACAAATAACTTAAAAACTATAAGCCTCCTGCGGCTAAAAGTATATATATTTGCAATCAGGAGAACTCCCCCTACCCCCCCCCCCCCCCCCCCCCATAGCCACCTTTTTTTTTGTACGCGGGGGCTGCCAAACTAAAATTTTCCCGAACATTTTGAAACGATAATCAAATATAAAGTATTCATTTTTACTATGCATTATTTCCCTCAGTGTACATGTTAAACAAAAGCTTGTTTTTAAAAAATATTTTTTTACATTATTTTATTTTCATCTTCATGCGGCTCCGATGGCCGAAGTGGAGAGTGCTATTACTGGACCGCGGAATGCCTGGTCTAAGCCTACTCTGGCCAAATGGTCAGATGTCTCATTACCAGGTACCCCCGAGTGACCCAAAGTAAAGCATGCTGGTTATTTTTGCCAAGATATTGTATTTGAGACTTGCATTGCCGAACTAGTTTGGAAATATCTAAATAGAAGGCTGGTCAATGCCCCTTAATTGCAGCAACAGTAGAGCATTAAAGCTCAAACAGTCATCGACGTAGCGTATACGTAGGTTGACGCAGACACGATCTACCTTATGGGATTTGCGTGTTAACCAAAACTCACTACCACATGGCGGTGACGTTGCCTTTGCTTCTCTCTCGCTCCATCAACAGTAAATTTCATATGCTGCTACGTACGTCAACCTACGTTTACGCTACGTCGTTGACTAACTGCGCCTTTTCTATGATCGTAGCTGTATATACTTTATATGTACATATGTATATTTCTTGTAAATCTGGTTTTTCAGATCCGTGACACAAGAATAAGTAGTATAAGTATTTTAAATTTTTGTATCATGTTCAGATTTACATATAAAACATTATATGATTTCAAAATACTTTGCCTGAAACTAATATTTCATATTCGTATGTCTATATTTCAGAGGCATTTATCGTTTCAAAATACGATTCTGAGCTATTCGAGGTTTATGCAATACTATCGGAGAACTTGTACCATGTATCCAGCGCACTCACAACCATGGAAATCAATATGAAAAGTTACTCGGGTAGTGCAGCTGCTGCGGCAGCTGCCATCGCGGCGACCAGAGGAGAAAGCAGCGATGCTGTTACGAATCTTTGAGAACCTTCCTATCGAAAATTTTCATTTATGTAGTATTAATACAATTCATTGTAAAAACATTTAAAACGAAATCAATTAAATATGCATATTAAATGTAAGTAGTTGTCCCACTCAAGAGCAAACTAACGTGACACCGTCGATGTGAATCAATCTGGAAGTTTTTAGCGTTAATAGGTATGAACAAGTGAATGCAATAGGGGTATTCACGATCCGGTGCATACTGTCTAACATGGTGCATATATAGCATAAAAAGCATGATTGTTGTTATTCAATAGGGGTATTCTCCAAAGCTTGCAAAGCCATTGCAAGTAGCACGGATTGCATGGAGTGCATAACTTGCAAACACACAACAAAATACATGGGAAGCAATATTTCCTATCGCTGCAAAATATGCAACGTCGAAACCCAAGTATATATTTTGCAAAATAGATAAATGCGACCCTGTGCTAGTTGTTTTGTTGTTGTAATTGCTACATATTTTTCTCATTCCTCTCATCTCGCTCACTCCATTTTTTTGTTTTGCTGTCTTTTGTTATTGTATTTGATACGTAATTTCGCTGCTTGCTACCCATGCATGCTACCACTTTGCAATGGGGTGCTCTCGTACTCTTCGAAATTTGAAATAGTATTTTTGCATTTTGTGCAATCCGTGCATCGTGCAAGACTTCGAGAATACCCCTATTGTGTTCACGTTATTTATGCTATCTATGCACCAATGCTAGATAGTACGCACCGGATCGTGAATACCCCTAATGTGTTTAGTTATTTCATTAGTCTGTTCCTTTGAACTTCGGACTAAAACCTGTGGAGCTGTCAAACTACAATTTTACTCTCTCTAGTGAGAGTAAAAGGAGAACAGATGCAGAAGTGCACGGGAACGCAAAAAGCACTATTTCCTGTAAAAACGTCAGTCGGTTTGTATACCTGTCATTTGTACAACAGTGATTTGCTGAAATATCACTAATTAATTATTAAAATCTACACATATTCAAATATTTCGTTGGTTACTTCCTTTTTTTACAAATATAAGGTTCTTTGCTTACAGCACTTTCTGTTTTTGTTTGCACATGGAAATCAGCTGATCGTTTGACAATTTTCATGAACTTACAGGAAAAAAACTCCGGACTAAATCCTGTAACTTCTGACTAGGAACAGTTACTCAGTTACTCTCTCAAAAGTGTTCCCACTTACAGGTTTTATGTCAATAGGAACGACTTCCTGTAAATTCTGACTAAATCCTGTAAACCGGAGTGCTATTGGAATCGTGACCTTAATATAGAATGGCCCTATCTCGCATCGTCGCTGAAATACATAAAGCCGCAACTAAGTAAAAATCCAAAATTCCCTTTTTGATTTATTATGATGCATTTCATCGAATTATAAGTCCCCACATCATTTTAAGCTATACAAAATTTTAGTCAGTTACGGATTTTTTGTTTTTCAGCGACTATGAGTTAGGGCCTTTCTATATTAAGGATTATGAGGAACGTTCAGAATGTTACTTTTTCAGATCAGAATCAGAAGCAAATTGGTTAAAAATATACATATGTAAATTAGGGTGGTCCACAATAAGTAAAGTCGGAATTTTAATGCTCTCACCCCTAGGATTGTTTTATATCGAAAAAAGTCTACCCCTATTTTTTATTTTGACATCCAAAAATATTTAGAGGTCGCTCAAAGCGCTCACAGTTGTCGCATGTATTTTATATGGGAAAAAACAACTTTTCGTAGAAATGGTATAGAATTCGTCAGAATTAATAGTTTTCGATCTTCGAATAACATCACCCAATTGTTTATTTAACAATTTTTTAACACTAAAGGTTTTTTATATATCCCCCATTGCATTTTCTGGGGTTTCGGCGAGCTATAAAATATGGTTACTATGAAAAAATGGAGAAATAAATAATTGGGTATGATTTTTGTGAATCTGCTGAAGAGGAACAGTTTTCCGTCTGAAAAATATTGATTTTCAAGAAGAGTATTTCTACAAAAAGTAGGGTTTTTCTCATATAAAATACATGCAAAACTTTGATTTGGTTTTCAAGAAGTCTATACCATTTCTACGAAAAGTAGGGGTTTCCCCATATAAAATACATGGAAAACTTTGAGCGCTTTGAGCGACCTCTAAATATTTTTTGATTTCAAAATAAAAGAATTAGAGTACCTATACTGTTTTGGTTTGCCCACCGTTGGCAAACGTGGCTCTTTGAGCCAAATGCCGCTCTTTGCTTAGCAACGAATGGCTCTTTTTACTTTCACTTTGCTTAGAACATTTTGGCTCTTTTTACTTTTCAATTGTGTTGTTTTTATACCCGAGCGCACTTGGGCACAAGGGTATTATAACTTTGTTCGCATAACGGTTGTTTGTAACAGCCAAAACGAATCGGGATAGATATGACAAATGTTTACATAAATGATCAGAATGAAAAGAGAAGTCGATTAAGCCATGTCTGTCTGTCCGTCCGTCTGTCCACGTACACGATAACTCGAGAAAAAATTGAGATATGTCAATGAAATTTGGTAAATAGGTTGCCCTTTATCCAAGGTAGGTTGGGATTGAAAATGGGCAAAATCGGACAATAACCACGCCCATCTCCCATATAACGGTATTTTCGAAATATACAAAAACTATGATATTTCCGTATTTTCCAGGGTTGGGTGGAGGTCCCACTAACCCCCACTGAATAAAATAAACACAGTAGTTTAATATAGCGAACACAACCACACACACACGCGGCTGTTTGGCCAGACTGCCGGTCAGTGTTGCCAGGTCTTCGACATGAGAAAACGTCCCTCTTGGTCTGAAAAAACGTCATTTCCTACCCAAAAACGTCTTCAATTGAATGTACAGAAAATTTTTCTTATCAAACGTTTATTGTATACAACGGTACATATCGAGCCCCAACCGCCAAAATAACGTAAGCGACATTTTTT
>NW_023458568.1:15152143-15179670 GCF_013731165.1 Rhagoletis pomonella | reverse complement strand
ATGTACCTTTGTACTATTTAGCATGTCATTTGACGGTAACAAGAGCAAATTCAATTTAAATCTATTAAATACATTCTAGCGTGTCTCAGTCCTTTAGCCACAAAAGCGGCTATAACTTTTTTTTTTCTACTCAAAACAGTAAGTGTTGCACCTTTCTGAAATCTTTATTAAATGAGCAATTTTTTTATGTAATGTAAAGTTATAGCTCAATACATTTTTTTTCACCCGAGATAGTCAAAGTTGGGGAAGAAAATATCAAAAAGTTAAAAATCCAGAAAAAGTCCTAATTTTATGATGGTTCCTTAATATATTTTAACTACATTGCATTTGAGTATGGAGAGGCAACTATCTGGAAGTATTTTACATAAAAAATTTACTAAGTATTGCCCGGTTTGTAGTTGCAGTTAAAGAAAACACATGAAAAGGCACGATTTTTTTTTAATTCGAAAAAATGTAAATATTTCAAAAACGGTGACACTTTTACCTGAACAATTTTTGTTTATCAGTGAGCTTACCCACCCACCTACCTTCCCCTAAAGTTTGGCACGTTACTTCTGGGACACCCTGTATACACTTGTGATCAGCTGATTTAGTCATCAATATTTTGATCGATTTTGGCTGTTTCTGTTTATTTAATGTTTATTATTTTTCCATAAAACCCAAGCTCATTAACAAACAAAATATAAATCCACAAAAATTATAAACAATCTGCAAATTTTCAGCTAGATTTTCAACTTTTTGTTCAGAGTTTTTAGAATTTTTTTTTTGAGTATGCAGTTTGATAGCCCATTAAATTTCAGGGCAATAATATGTAAGTTTAAAGGTGCTAAATAATCGAGTTGATTTTTAATTTTTTTTTCTTGCAGGCATTTCGTTAGGGGCTCGGTTGTCGAAAATGCTAAGTTACGTTCTGCTAAGAAGGAGCATAGCAATAGGTCCATTCAATATCAAAAAAGTGTTACGAATTGTTGCTAGTACTTGCAAGTTTTTACTGGGAATGCATTCAATAACCCAAAAAATTTGCAAGAGGGAGAGCGTAACAACCCGAGAAGGCTGCAAGTTCTTGCAAGTAAAAATTTTACTAGCAGGAATTTGCAGGAGTCAAAAAGTAAGGTTATGTTTCTGTTTAAGAGGATGATTTGATGAAACATAATTAGTGAAATGAAAATATGGACGAAAAATTTAAATCTAATGAATATTTTTTTATTTTTATGACGATGGGAACTATTCCCAATTAAAAAGAAAATTGCGCGCCAAAACTTAAACGTCAGAAAGTGTCAAAATGGCTTAAGTTGCAAGTTTATAGTGCTTTCAATAACTTTTTCTGAAAATTTTTTCTTGCTCTCAATTTTACTCTCTATTTTTCTTGTACGCTCTCACTGCAAGTACTTACTGGAAAAGTTATTGAATGGACCTAATATTTCAGTCTTTTTTGTGTTCATTACATTTTCAATTAAGTCTTAAAAAGTCGCCTACTTTTTTCTGACGTTTTATGCTGCACAGCTTATTTGATGCTTTTGCGAACGTGCCTGCTGCAATAGATCGGCTCTTCCTGAATTGGCTTTTAACGTGCAATTGCAAATATTACAGCAAGCCTCGTAACCTCAAGTGTTTACACAACCAGCCTTTGAATACGGGATCCTTAGTCCAAGAATCCAGAAAAAATCTTTTGAAGCAGCTGCAGCAAAACACAAAGATTGTAAAGATTTATTAAGAAGATAATTCAAAATCAGTTCTACTTATAAGATTTAGTAACAAAAAAAAATTACTGGGAAGTTAAAAAACGTCATTTTTTACACAAAAAACGTCCAAACGTCAACAGGGTACAAAAAACGTCCAAATGACGTTAAAAACGTCAACCTGGCAACGCTGCTGGTACCCTGACGTCCACGAAGAGGGGAGAGAGAGAGAGACTAACTGGTCGGAGGTCGGCGTCGTGGTTCAGAGAGCGGAGACTGTCTAGTGGCTAGTGACAGTAACCAACCTTTTTGGGTTGTTGTTGTAGTAGTCGTTGTTGTTGTAGTTATATTCACTCCTGAGGAAGGCACGGGGTTGTGTGCTGCTATTTAATGGCCTTCCTCAGACTTTTTCTTAGATTTCAGGGTTGTGTGCTGTATTATTATTAGATAAATAAATTTAAGCAATTGGTAAATCGTGATTTTATTAAAAGAAAATTATCAATGGTGTTGAAAAACCAAACAAACACTCGTGCGAAAGCTCTATTTTTGTGTATTGTTAAAATTTATACATGGCGTACTTATTCTTTTGTGGACTTTATGTTACTTGAGAATTTAGACAACGTGCGAGCTGCCAGTCAGAAACAGAAATAAATATAATTAACACAAGCTTTTCCGAGTGGTTGCCTTTCAATAAAAAGAATAAACAAATATTCGCAAATAAATTGGATTTATTTTATAACTGACAACTAATCTACGCTTTTTGTTCTTTTCTCCATTTTAATTTTGACTCCTTATTACCGCCAACAACTTTATGTGTATACATATTTACAAGCAGTCAAAATTTTGCGTAGTCCCACGAGCTAGGTAAAAACTATGGCATTCGTATTCACAACGAGAAATCTCAAAATTTTTGTTTGGTCTTTCCAAATTTTCAGTGGCAGCGCTCCGAGCGTTGAGATAGTAATTTTATGTCAATTAGTAGAAAAGTTCCATGTTTAAACAACTTTTTATTATGGCGAGAAAATTTTACATTTCTGCTGTGCCAATTCGTAACTTTTTACTGTTGGAAATTTTTGACAGTTGCTCTGGTTCAAAAGAAGTTGAGCAATTAAAATCAGAAATTATACAAAAAAGACTTGTCTTTACTGACATTTATTCTTCTAGAACTAAAAGCCATGAATTTATGAGACGCCTTAGTAATAAAATCAAACCATCAGGCCGGGTTGAAAATTTTCATTCACCTCATAGTTAACAAAAATTTACAATCCGTAGTACTTTTCTATCAATTCGCAAATGCGTTTAATTTAAATCGTTTAGAAAATGCGTCATTTATGTATACCATTTTATGTGGAATTATTCAATAAATTTCGTTTTACACTATATTTTTTGAAACTATTTGGAGTTAATTATTTTTTGTTTCTTAAAAGCAACCCTGCGTGCAGGGAAGGCGTGTGTACCAATAATTTCATCCCTAGCATATGCATCCCCGAGGAAGGCAGTCGCCAAATTCACCGAAGGTTGTTTACTGGTTATATTGTGCTAGTGACGGTGGCGGTGACGGTGAGAGCGGTGACGGTTCGGTGATTAATGATGATGATGACAGTGAGAGCGGTAGCTAGCGTGATGATGGTAAATGCCCACAGCACGGGTACTGCAGCCAATGAGGGCGGCGATGCTGATCGTGACGGCAGTAGCAGTCCCTTGTAGTAGTGACGGCCCTGCGGTGCAGTGTTGCCAGAACTTTTGGGACGAACCGGCTAAATTGACAAATAAAACCGGCTAAAATGTTTCAACTAAATTTCACATGTTTTATTTACATAAATCCCGAATAAAAATACTATTTCTTGGAGAGAAGTTACAAATTCGAGCCGGAAAAAAATTCGCCTGCAAGAATTTGCAATTAGGAAAAACATATGATTGTGGCACATGGTTGGATTTTTTGTCGACGATAATTTCAATAAACAAGTTCTTTAAATTTAAAAATTTACAAACTGGACCGATTTTAAAATGAAAAATGTAAGTTAATACTTGTTTACTTAATTAATTTAGTTAATTCCAATGATTTGAAAGGTATTCGGCAAAAAAAACTGTATTCTTAATCGGAATGCAATCTCAACCAGAGTCGATATAGTAAACCCGACAAAGAAATTGAAACGTATGTTGAAGAAAGTCGGACTGACAAGATGTATACACGTAGATCCTGTTTCTTTGCCCCTCTGAAAAAATTTTAAAAATTCTATACAAATCTCTTTTGTTTGAAATGCAACCGTGGACACTAGCTGGCATAAAAACTTTCAAATTTGCGTTCGTACAGAAAATTGCAAGTTTCTCTACGTGAGAGAGAATTTGGGAACATTTTTTCTTACTATCTGATGTTTTGAGTGATAATTCTCGCTGGATTTTCGACGAACAAACCTATTGTCTTCCCTACAAGGCCTTTTCAGACTGACCGATTCTCAATACACTCGAATAGAAACCAATACACACAAAAAACGCTGTAAAAATGTCCCCTCAATTTTAAGGCAGTAAAACAACGACCTTAAGTTAACATCACCCGAAGCCATATGTTGACAAAGGATGCAAAATCATAGTTACACAAAAGAACTGGTCAGATTTTTAAGAAATCCCTTCAATTCTGATGTAAAATATGATGCCAAAAGACTGCAGATCTCCCATTTAGATGACGGGTCATATGACCGGCAGATGTCTCGTAGGATTCCCAGAGAGTTTTGCTTTACATATAAATTTGTGCTCTTTTATTTTCATTTTGATTCACTTCAGTGTTGGTTCCTTTAATTTAAGTTGGCATTCGGTTTTTGGAATTTAAAAAATGCTCGGCAAAAAGTTTGTTTAAAAAAATACATGTTTGCATAGTGCTTGAAAATATCAATTTTTCCCTTACCTTAAACCTTTGGGAGTGGGCAAAAATGATGTTTTGTAATTTAGGCAGAATTTACTATCTGGGAAGACAATATCTACATGTAATATTTATTCTGTTTGTTGACACTATATCCAAACACGAACGCATCTTAAGTGTCTTAACAGTGAAACAATTTCTTTCTTTTTCTACGTTTGCGAATAAAACTTCACACTTAAAATTAAGACATTTATAACAAACATTTTATGAAGAAAATCCCTTCTTCGTTTAAAATAAAAATAAGCGAAATCGGCCCAATTTCATACAACCCTGCCTGACATGAATGTTTTCTCCACGATAAGGCTAGTGGCCATCTCTAACAGATTTTGGGTCGCTTAGTCAAAAATGGAAACATATATACATATTTCAAATTTAAGAAAACAAGGCAACTAGCAAAATCGGCTAAAAACGGCTAATTTTTTTTTTGCAAAACGGCTAACAAATCGGCTGCCGGCTAAATCGAAATTTCTCCGGCTGTTTGCTATCGCAACCGGCTAAATCTAGCCGGGAAACGGCTAAAATGGCAACACTGCTGCGGTGATGTTGACGGTGGGCCAAATAGTGGCGAGGGCGGTAGCGACTTCCCGTAGTGAGAGCAGTATTGGCGGTCCTAGTTATAACAACGGGCCCCTGATAAGTAACGGCGGTGACAGCGGCCCTGGATGGCGATGATGTTAGCAGCAGACAGCACGTAGTGGTCGTCGGTAGCGGTTTGGCTTAGGGGCGGCAATGATATTGGCGGCCCAATGGTGAGGAAGGCGGCAGTCCGGCCCTAATGAAGGACGACGGTGACAACGGCCCTGGATGGCGATGATGTTGCTAGCGGCCCTGAAAGGTGGCGGCTCTTGGCGTTGCTTTCGGCCTGGGCGGCAGCGATGCTAGTGGCGGCCCGCTGATGAGGAAGGTGGCCACTCGGCCTTAAGAAGCGGTGATAATGATGACGGATGGTGATAATTGGGCTAGCGGTCCTCTTTAATGACAGCCGGTGGCGGTTCCTCGTTGTAGTCTTGGCCCAGAGCGGCAGTTAATATTGGCGGTCCGAAACGGTCACGGAAGTCACCTACGGAAGCTGGACGTCAATATGTTCCCACAAACCGCCAACCCATCCCGCAGGCAGAGCCAGGGGCGCTCGAGGTTACAGGCTAACCTAATATTCGCGGCTTGCGTTTTGGTACGCACGCCGTAGAATTTTTTTTCTTGCGTCACCCGAAATTGGCTTGCGTGCGTTTGCATTTGATTTCATTCAGCGAAATGTCAAATCAAAATGTCACGCAGAACAAAAATTGGAAATTGAGTTAGCTTCATACGCACGCCGTTCAATTTCGGTTGATCTCATACAAGTTGCATGTGCATGAGAAATTTTTGACAATAAATTGGCGGTGTGCGTGAATATTAGGTTAGCCTGTTAGGCCGTGTAATTTGATTTATCTTTTCGCTCAATTAAACCATATGCAAACGCATGCAAGTCATTTTCGGGTGACGCAAAAAAACAAATTCGACGGCATGCGTACCAAAACGCAAGCCGCGAATATTAGGTTAGCCGTCCGTCCCGATACGCTCCGTGCCTACCTACGGCAGCTTGGTCAGTCTGTATTCCCCATGTGCAGAGCCCGGGGCGCTCGAGGTTACACGGCCTAAGCCGTCCCGATGCGCCCCGTGCTTACCCATGGGGGTGAGACGGTACTTATTGAATCGTGGTGGCTTGAAATTGTGGGGCGGTTTTATCCACCGCACAATGCCTGCTCGCCACGCGGTATCTAAGTGGGCAGGAGAGTTCGTACAAATATAGAGTTTTATTGTACAAATATATATTTAGAAAAAATTTACATAAAATAAACAATGATTTACATAAATCAAATGCTAAGCTCAAGACACGTTAGTATAAATTAATTTTTTGTTTTTGTTGTTACTTATTGCTATACATAGTTTTCTTATTTCAGGTATGAAAGCACATTTCAGTGAAAAGTAGAAAAAGGCAAAAAAAAAATGGTACATTTCATGCGTATGTATATGTGATGAAAAAAATTAGTCTTCCAGTTCCATGGGGTGTTTTGACAGTCTTGGCGGGTTGTATTGCGCAGTTAGCTTCCTTCTCAGTCTGTGACCCCTATCACTTGGCTTTGCTCATGATATCTGACCAGGACGTGGTCTGCGTCCATGCGGAGGACATTGATTTTACGCTTATGCCAGCGGATCCGCCATTTTTGTAAGTTCTTGTGTGGGCGTTGTAAGCTGAGGTTTCGGAATGGGTTTTCCGGCGGTGTCCCCTTGATATCCGCTGCCGGGTCTAATACGGGCAGTACTGTAGTTACCCCTTCGTTTTTGCCGCTGGTCGGCGGTGTTACTATGTCGCGTGTTTTGGTGGGGCGTGTGGTGGCTTCTTTGGTGTTGCCATAAGTTGACGGGTTGGTCGGATCTCGGGCTATGTCGTGAATCTCGGCGGGACGTGTAGTGATCGCGAACAGTGGTTTGCATTGGTCCGCGTGGGGTAAGACTAAAGGTGGTCCGTGGAATATTTTCACGTTGAGGATACGGGGCTTGTTGGGTGGCCATGGGACGGCTTCGAAAGGAGGCTGCCATGGTGATATTGGCCGAGGCTCGTCTGGTGGTGTTGGTTGGCGATTCTTTCTCCCTTGCTTGCGTGATGCCATCTCGGTGGTTTTCTTCTGAGTATTTCTTGACCTGGTAGTTTTGGTAGTATCAGGTGGCTTTATGTAGTTTTGACTGTAAACAGAAGAGGATGAGAAAAAAACGGGGGTTGCCTTTAGCTGTGCTTGTTATAACGGGTTTAGTAGGTAGAAGAGGAAATAGCCGGTTAGTGTTCGGTAAACGGTTTCAAATCTTGGAGGTGAGCGTGCGTCTGTGGCCCGTGGGTCGTTCGTCCGGAAAATTTGTGTGCGAGTTTTTGTGCGAAGTGCCCGATTGCTGAGGAGAGGGGGTGATCCCTCTTCATTACTTTGTCTCCAATGTTCGGTTTCCAGGGGCGCCTACGTAAGTCGTAGTGTTTCGTTTGCTGTTTGGCGGCCGTAACGAGGTGTTTGGCGACTTCTTTCCACAGTTCTGTAATGTCAGGGCGTGCGGTGGGAGGTTCTATGGGGGTTGGTCCTTCTGCCCGTACCTGCTGCGGTGCCACGAGGCTGCGGCCAAAGTTTATTTCGGCGGCCGAAGCTTGCGTGGATTCGTGTTGCGCTGTGTTTATGGTGAAGGCTATTTCCGGTATTTCCTGGTACCAAGTTCGGTGGTCTTGTTGTGATCTTTGTCGACGCGGTTGACCCTTTCGGTGGGATTTTCATGAGGGGCATACGCTGCCGCGAATCGATGTTCGATGTGGTGGTTCTGGAGAAACGTAGCCAAGGTGGTCGAGGTAAACTGTTTACCGTTGTCGCTAAGAAAAACGGTCGGACATCCAAATCGGTACATCACCCTTTCTCGTAGAGCTTTGATTACGACTGAGGCGGTGGCATTTCGGACGGGTACCAACTCGATCCACTTGGAGAATTTATCCACCAAGACTAGGAGGCATGTGTTGCCCTGTTTGGAGCACGGGAGGGGTATTATGAAATCGGCGGTGACGATTTTCCAGTGTCGTGAGCACTGCATCGTAGCCATCAATCCTGCCGGGCGACGTTGCTCCACCTTGTATGCTGCGCACAACAGGCACCCACGCACATGGTTGCTTAAATCTCGATACATCTCTGGCCAGTAGTAATTTTCTTGTGCACGTTTGAGGGTTTTCCTGATCCCGAGGTGTCCTGCCGCGGCGGCGTCGTGGACTTCTTTAAGGATCTTTTCCCTTTGGTTAGCGGGGATGCAGTGCAGAGCTTCCATTGCGGGCCCGGGAGAGTGGATTTGTTGGTGCTATATGTCGGAATAGTCGGCTGTTGATCCACTGGTAGTCGTGATTTTGTTCGGGTTGCGTCTGAACATGGTGTGTCTTCCTGTCGTACCAACTTGTACGTTGGCTATTCAAAGCGAACAGTAGGTTTTCTTCTGTGCTGGGCGCTGGCAGCGGGATCTATCGGTTCTACCAAACTAGATACATTTATCAACCTGGGCTCAAAGAAGCGATACGTTGAGAGTTTTTTTTAAATCGGACTAAAATTAACGCCACCTATCATATAACGGTAAATTTCAGAAATACGATAATTTTGAAATTTCGATAACTAAATACGCCAACTTACAACAGTCTCTTAACAAGACACAATGTTATTGATTTTTTTCTTAATGGGCGTGGCACCACCCACTTATGACTACATACATAAGTGTATATTTATAGCTGCCTTATCGATTTCCGCCAAACTTGCTGCAATTATTTTAATATCTCATAGCATATTATCGAAACTATTTTACATCGGTAAAAGTACTCTTGCTGCTTGATAGTTTAATGAAAACTGAAAAAAACCATATTTAATAGGTGCGCCGGGTATATAGAGTGCGGTTTCGCCCGAACTTATACTTCTTTACTTGTTTATTTTATTCTTTTTATATACCCGCAATTGGAGAATGAAAATTGGCTTTCTGACTTACGGCCGTTTTCTCATCTAACCTTTAAATTGCCGGCCACTTTATCGCCTCGATATACGAGTTTTCGTTCCCTCATCAGCGCATTAACTTCTCGAATCGATAAATTGTTGCTCATCCGATGTAGCCTTTAAAAATGTGTACCCAACTTTATATTTTGGTTTGTTTTTGGTTCGTGGGTCAGATAAATTATATATTTTAACCAAGGTGTTGGTTTTTGCTAACAGTGGCTCTTGTTCTTTATTTGCTTATGTTGCATTGCCAATCTTTGAAATTTTATGACGAATGAAGTGAAGTTTCACCTACGCGTTGCCGTAACTTCGGAATTGCAAATTTAGTTTTACCGGTAAGATAAGAAAACGAAAATACTTTAAAGTGGGGAACAATTTACCGTATTAGTAAAGGCAACTTTACTGTTTATATTAGGAAACGGTCCTTAGGCCCAAATGGAGTGAAGTTTCACTTTCGTGTTGCCGCAATTCGGAATAAAAAATTTATTTTTATCGGCAAGATAAGAAAACGAAAATACTTATAACCAGAGACCGTACCGGTTATGCGTTTTATAATAAAAGTAAAAAAATTTAAGTTATTTTTTGACTTTTATTATTTTGAGCAAATAATACCGGTTATTTCTGCTTTTTATTTTTTTAAGGCAAAAATAAAAGTTAAGATTTGTCTTTTATTTTTTTGAGCAGAAAATAACTGGTATCAAGTATTCCAGAGCTGTGTATATAGGAATGTGATAGTTTTGAAGCTCCTACATGGATTTTAATAACCCCTATACCCAAATACCAGGGTAAGCTCAAATCTATATACATATTAGAGCTCGGGCAATTCGGTTAATCGATTAACCGAATTATTCGAATCTGACTGAAGTCGACTAATCGGTTAGCAATATTCGAGTAGTCGAAAGCTGCCGACTATTCGGATAACCGTTCACTTTAGATTATTCGGTTAACCGTTCATTTTCGGTTAATCGAATATTTTAAGTTCGAGTTTTTTTTTGCATTTACAGATACATATACATATATGAAAAGTCTTGTTACATTCGTAGTACATATATAAGATGGCATGTGCAAAATTAAGGCAAACTTTTTTTGCAAGAATGTGCGCTAATTATTGAAATGTTATTGCGAAATATTTTAGAGACAATGGCTAAAGCAATACCTACCTCTCATTTTCGCGATTTTTGTTATGGATTTTTGTTAAATGGTTGTTCAGTGAGGATGTGGAGGAGGTGTAGCACAAAACTGCACCACATATGGAACATGTTACTTCCTTTTCGTCCTCTGTTTTTTCGAAAAAATCCCAAACCCAGCACCTTTTGCGTCCGCTCATTTTTTGTATCTGAATATACATACATATGTGTGCATGTATATATTTAAATAAATTTTTTTTCATTTGTCAAAGAAATTTCAATGAAAGTTCGGTTGCTGAAATTCGATTTGCTACAATGCTCGAGTAGTCGAAGCAAAGCAACTATTCGAATAATCGAAGGCGGGCGACTATTCGAATACCATTAACCGACTAATAAGCATGCGAACGGTTACGAATCGAATAATCGGTTAACCGATTAGTCGAATAGTCGGATAATTTTACGAGCCCTAATACATATGTATACATACAATACATGAAGGGAGGTTTTGTTAACGGCATCAGATCTGCACCGATTATTCGATTTTCAAAACTGAGGTGCCAAATTAAAGGGCTTAGCCTCTAGATGAATGCTGCCGTTGCACGTCAGAATAATCTTCCGACGGACTTAATTAATTTATCCTCTCCGTGTCCTACAGCATCAGAATCCTCAGCCTCAGAAGACCGTTTAACGAAATGTGCTTCGGATAATAAAGAGCCTGAAGTATCTTCTCCTTCCCTCATTGAAGTGGAGGCATCATCTTCAAAGCCTCCACCGTTTTCCCTATCCTCAACTACTAACACAGAAACTCAACCCCCTCCACCGGTAGTCCAGTCTGATACGATGAAACTAGTTGTGGGTCCGCCAAAGAAGTCAATCTTTGTTTCTAGATTTTCGAGAGACACTACCGAAGACGAGCTTTACATTTCATCAAAAATTACAACTGTCGACTTAAGCATCAGAAAATTTAATTTTAATTACGAAAGAAATATTGCTTCATTTAAAATTGACGTAAATTTAGATAATTTTAATGCGCTGCTTAGTAATTCTTTTTGGCCCCCCGGAGCTTTCGTTCGTGAATACGAATATAGGCCCAAAAAAGTAAATAACTTAGCTAATATTCCCCGTCATAACACTGAATTAAAAAAAAAATTATTAAATCTGCTTTAAGTATGAAATGTAAGAGGCTTAAATACTAAATTAACGAACTTATACTTTAAAGGCCTTGAATGTAATTATAGTATTATTTCTTTTACTGAAACTTGGCTGAAACCTCACATTTTCAATTCAGAGATTGTTCCAAATAATTATCATATCTATAGACAAGATAGGGAGGACTGAATCGGCGGTGGCGTACTCTTCGCTGTAGACTCTTCAATACCATCTGAAGAAGTTAGTCTTCCACACATTGATTCAAATGCATTCGTGTACAGGCTGGAAAAGGGTCTATTTACTTAGCTCTGTGCTATATCCCTCCCCGATCTGACACATTGGTGTATTCACGACTCATCTCTTTACTGAAATCAGTTAATTTACTGACTAAACCTTCTTAGGAAGTTATAAGTGATGGTCAAAATTGCAGTACCCAAGCATACGAACCAAATATTCGCTTTGATTTTTCGAAAACCAACTTTAAAATGCTTAACAAAGAACTGTCTAAATTGTTGTGGCCTGCATTTAAAGAAAATATTGAACAAAACGTTGCACTTTTTAACTTTACTTTACAGAAATTATTTGAAAAGCATGTGCCTAAACGTATGTTTGTTCCTGAAGAGCAAACACAGTTATGGTTCACTAAAGAACAGAGAAATTTGAAAAACAGAATGTCGCGTTATTTTAGATTACACAAGAAATCGGGTTACACTCATACTATGTAAAATACTCACTTTTGCGTTTTTTGAATTAAACAAAAAGTTTTATAAAGCTTACTTGTGTAAAATCAAACGGCATATAATATATAACCACAAATCATTTTATGACTTCGTAAACTCCAAGCGAAATGTACGTGGATTTCCTTCCGGCATGAAGTATCAAAATACCGTCTCTAGCGATAATCAAACAATTTCTAACATGTTCGCTCAGTTTTGTAAATCCAATTATTCCATTAACTCACATGCTAACATTGACTGTACTTTTAAACTATGTCCAATGAACTCACTAAATATCCCAGTAATATCTGCCGATGATGTAGTAGTTTATCTGAAATCCTTAAAGCGGTCCTTCAGTTATGGTCCTGACCAGATCCCTACTTGTACTCTTATAAATTGTTCTGACTATCTCTATGAGCCGTTAACAGCGTTATTTAATTTATCTCTTAAAGAGGGCGTTTTTCCAACTATATGGAAGGAATCGTTCATAACCCCGTTACATAAAAGCGGCAGCAGATCTTCAGTGGAGAACTACCGGGGAATAGCTAAGCTTTCTGCAATTCCTAAATTATTTGAAGCAATTATACCAAATCAGTTGACGCATTCTATTTTTTCTAGCATTTCATATAGTCAACATGGATTTTGCAAGGGCAAATCAACTTCTACAAATTTACTCGAATTATACTAGGTTCACATATAAGTAGATTATCCTCATTTTCGAGCTTAACACCCTAATCTGTAATTATAACAAGAGATTAGCCATATAAAATTCGTCCCTTGTTAATCTGTAATTATAAAATAATCTCAGATTTAACCGATAACTTTTCGGTGTCCATCCTAGTTTTATCGATTGTTTTTGCGAAAAAGAGAAGAAATGCCAAAATGTAAAAGTAAACAAAAATTTACGCCAGCAAGTAAAAGAGGTTTGTTAAGGTACTTTTAATAATTGTTAAGTTAAAATATATTAATATTGCTTAGTATAGCAGAAAAACGTGATCACGGTGGCACAGAGAAGAAACATAACTTTTCCTTGAGATGTGAGAATAACAAGCACAACAAATTTGACGGCTAATAATCTGAGATTTGCCTGTGTAAACGGGGTGATTAAAAAACGAGCTTTGCTTGAGATAATATTGATATGTGAACATAGTTTTAACATCCTATATCTCAAAAGCATTTAGTGAAAGCAAAACTGTTGATGTTATGTAACTGACTTCAGTAAAGCATTTGACAAAGTGTGCCACTCGTTGCTCATCTACAAACTTGATCTTCTTGGTCTTCCACCTAATTTTCTACGTTGGATCTCTTCATACCTCTATGATAGATCACAAAGGGTAATGTTCAAAAATACCATCTCTGACGTCATTGATGTTACTTCAGGAGTCCCACAAGGTAGCCACCTAGGCCCGGCTCTGTTCTTGCTTTTTATAACCGATATTTCTACAGATATACAATTTTCCAAAATTTTAATGTGTGCAGATGATGTAAAGCTTTATAAATCGTACGTTTTAATTAAAGAAAGGTCTTTGCTACAATCAGACTTAGACAGCATGGATTACTGGTGTGAAGTAAATCTTATGCCTCTAAATCTTAAGAAATGTAAAGTAATGAGCTTCTCGCGAAGAGCTGTTCATCCCACTTCTTATACAATAGGTAATCATAACCTGGAACAGGTATACAATTTTGTGGACCTTGGTATCACAATGGATCCCAAGCTTAATTTTAATCTTCATATTAATGTGACAGTCAACAAGGCTAAAGGTGTACTTGCATTTGTGAAACGATGGTCAAAAGAATTTTGTGACCCTTATATCACTAAAACCCTGTTTACAACATTAGTTAGGCCAATTCTGGAATACGGTTCGGTGGTTTGGAATCCAAGGTATCAAATTTACTCAGACAAGATAGAATGAATTCAAAAACAATTCGTACTTTTTGCTTTAAGAAATTTCCGTTGGGATTCTCAATGTAACCTTCCACCTTATACGAGCCGATTAAAACTTATTAATCTTCCTACACTTTCCAGCCGCAGGCAAATGCTTGGTACAATTTTTATAGTTAAATTACTAACAGGCTCAATTTCAAGTCCGCTTCTTCTTGGTGAAGTTAGCCTTAATGTTCCCTCCCGGGTATCAAGACACTTTTGCCCCCTATTTCTGAAAGCTTGTAAAACTAATTTTGAATTGCACGACCCACTCCGTTGCTTATGCCAGGATTTTAACTCTCTTTCCAGCACGTTTGATATATCAGATCCGCTTTTCAGCATTAAGAAATCGATAATGTCCTCCCTCAATAAATGAATCATTAGAATAAAGACATAAAATCGGCTGATGAATTTAGTTCTGTAGCTGAACAGTTTTAGATCTCGACACTTAACAAACTCCTGCCTATCGTGACTCGGCGCAAAAACTGAAAATACTGGTTCCGTACGTCATGCGGACTGCACCCCTCGTGCGGATGGGCGGGAATGGAGGGTAAAAACCTTTGGGATATTATTAAAGCATAGGGTTGCCACCTGCTTCTAAAATCATGAGATTTACACCGTTCGCGCAATTTAAAAAATAATGTGCCGTGTAAACGGATCTAGAGATTTGCAAGAAAGAACGTCTTATTTTTTTGAAAAGTGTTGCCGCCTAATAAATTTTTATTTTTGGGAAGGGCATCAGTTTACACCGTTCTGTCGCATTTCCAAATGAGGCGTCAGATGAAAAATATTGACTTACAGACCTGTTTTGGTTTTTTAAAGTGTTGCCGCCTTATTAAAAATACATTGTTTCAATATGAAACTATAAATTTACTGAAAGTAAACGATAATTGATCATTAAATATTTATTTATATTACGATACATACAAGTTTTTGGAAAGATAATAAATATATATAGGTTACATACTAGAGGGCTGCATGAATTCATTCAAACTCCTATCCAAACAGAGTACAGTAGATTTGAATATTATACCTCACATACAAAACACTCAGCGTTTGGAATTTTGTAAGTTGTGAATATACATTTTGTTTTAAGTTTTCTACCTTCAAATGGAAGAATGTGAATGAATGAATGGAAAACGTTCAAATCATTCAAACTCATTTCAGTAAAAGTTTTTTTCTACAAACAAGTTTTTTCGTATGTAATAGCAGCGCAGAAATACATACATATATACATGTGATGTTTGTACATATGTGCATAGAAAAAATATTTGGATAATCATACAAAAAAATTTTCATTTATTTCAATTCAATTTATTTTCACTTTGTTTGAATATTGTAATGGCGACACAAATATCAGAACAGCTATTCATTCAAATTCAAAAAAAGTTTAAGCCAAATTCATTCATTCGTTTTGTATATGAATGATTCATAAGCCGTTTTGAATGCATTCATGCAACCCTCTATTACATAGATATAGAAGCAGGAATTCTTCGAAGGTTGTCGTTTGAAGCCCACTTTGTAACATTTTAATTAACTAGAATATTTCAATCAATAAATTAGAAACTATATGACAACCATCGACAATTCGCATACAATTACACAAAAGCCCTCTTAATCAACTTTCGTTTGATAGCAATATCAAATTTCCTTAATACATTACTTACCATTCATAGTTATAAATTTGTTGAATAAGTGGTAACTCTATTAAAAACGCCAACATATTAATTTAGTCTCAAACCCCTTTCGCTTGATGCCCATATTGTGACATTTTACTGACTATCATATTTAAACAATGCATTTTTAATAAGGCGGCAACCCCTTAAAAACCAAAACAGGTCTGTAATTCAATATTTATCATCTGACGCCTCATTTGGAAACGCGACAGAACGGTGTAAACTGATGCTCTTCCCAAAAATAAAAATTTATTAGGCGGCAAAACTTTTCAAAAAAATAAGACGTTCTTTCTTGCAAATCTTTAGATCAATCCCGTTTAGACGGCACCTTATTTTTTAAATTGCGCGAACGGTGTAAGTATTATGATTTTAGAAGCAGGTGGTAACCCTATTCAAAAAACTGAGACCTTCGTGCACATCTACAGGCCCAGTCCATCTATTTGTCACCTCTTCTATTTTAATACAACGAACGGTGTAAGTCTTATGATTTTAGAAGCAAGTGGTAACCCTATTCAAAAAACTGAGACCTTCTTGCACATCTACAGGCCCACCCCTTCTATTAGTCGCCTCTTCTATTTTAATACAATGAACGGTGTAAGTCTTCTATTTTAGAAGCAGGTGGCAACCCTATTCAAAAAACTGAGACCTTGCACATCTACAGCCCTAGCCCTTTCATTTGGCACCTCTTCTGTTTTAATACAACGAACGGTGTAAGTCTTATGATTTAAGAAGCAGGTGGCAACCTTATTCGAAAAACTGAGACCTTCTTGCACATCTACAGGCCTAGCCCTTTCATTTGGCACCTCTTCTGTTATAATACAACGAACGGTGCAGATTTTATAACTTAAAAAAAAGGTGGCAACCCTATGCTTTGTTGTACATACAAGCTAAGCCCTTTAATTTTTCACCTTAGTTTTGAAAATCGAATAATCGGTGCAGATCTGATGCCGTTAACAAATCCTCCCTTCATGTATTGTATGTATGTATACATATGTATGTATATCGATTTGAACTAACGCTGGTATTTGGGTATAGGGGTTTTTAAAATCCATGTAGGAGCTTCAAAACTATCACTTTCCTATATACACAGCTCCGGAATACTTGATTTTTAACTTTTACTTTTATTTTTGCCTGAAAAAATAAAAGTCAACAATTACCGGTTATTTTCTGCTCAAAAAAATAAAAGGCAATTTTAACTTTTATTTTTGCCTTAAAAAAATAAAAGGCAAAAATAACCGGTATTATTTGCTCAAAATAATAAAAGTCAAAAAATAACGCACTTTTTTGACTTTTATTATAAAATGCATAACCGGTACGGTCTCTGCTTTAAAGTGAGGAGCAGTTTATCTGCCCTGTTTTTAAAGGCAACTTTACTGCTTACATTAGAAAACGACCCTTAATGTTCTTTACCGGGATGGTACCCGTAATCCGTCCTGTTTTATACGGGACAGTCCTATTTTTTCGTCCTTGGCCCTGGTAATTTACTACATATATCATATAGGACGCCAAATTTCTTCTATTTCTTCTAACGTCCGGTATTTGCCCCTTTTCGGACGCATTTGCGTTAAAATGACATGTCTATGCGTTAAAAATTACATGTCTATGAAGGAGTTTTTATTTTTAAGTCTAGACGCTTGCGATTCGAATCAAAGAGCACATACATATCGTCGCTTAAAGTACAAAACCGCGTATCAAGAAAATGCAAAACCGCGTATGTGAGGTTGCATAAATTATTTTTTAGAGAGTAAAAACACTCATATTTCAAAATGGTTATCTTTTTTACAAAGCAAAGGCATTTCGGGCTAGTATATTTCAGGACGAATGGATAAGGATTGAGCCAAGAGCTTGTGTGAGCAAATCCAATTTTTGGCAGCCAATGTCAGTTACGCGGTTTTGCAGAATGACGATACACGGTTTTGTCCTTTAAACGACGATATGTAGATGGTTACTGAAGTTATAATTTTGCGGAGAAAAACTGGGTATTTGTGGGTATGAATCGAAAATAGATGTTAATGATTATTGTTAAAAATTTCTAAAAGAAATTTCACTAGTGTATAGCTTTTCAAAATTTTCTTTCAACGCATTTCGCATTGAACATTCAGTAGAGCAGCTGATTCTTCGTTTTTCGAGAATTTCGTCTTTAAATTGTCACTTTTGCTCACATTAGGAGCGTTCCTTATCTCCCAGAAATAGTCAGAAAAGGTCCGAAGTAGTCAGATTTAGTCCAAAAAGCGTTCCTTAACGCGGAAATGACAGCTAAAATGAGAGAGTAACACTCAGTGAGAGTGACTCTCATCAGTCCGAAGTAGTCAGATTTAGTCAGAAGAATTTTTTCTGGCAAAATCTTGAAAAGTGTCAAACTCAACTGAATTTAATTTAACGGAAATTAAAGAATACGGCTAAAGTGGGAATAATCTCAAAATTAAAAAAAGTGAATTGAAATTGGAAGGAGGCAAAAAATAATTGATATAGTAAGTATTTATTGTGCTTGTGCTTGTGTGAATGTGTTTTCTACATACATTTCCATTCTTATTTGACGTTAGTTTTGTTGTTGCCATTCTTTGGACTAAAAATTTTGTTTTTTGCGTTTCTTTACTTTTCGTGTTATTTTCTTTTAGTGAGCGCATTTTGCTTACGCTCTGGTATTTTGACACTTTTCAGATTTTAGTCCAATGGAATGAACCTATTTTACATAAAAATTTCACATTTTGTTTACGTATATGGATTCCAAAGCCCAAAAAAATACACCCGGCTTGCTGTCCAATATGCCGGGTGTGGAGGCAGTTTTCAAATCTTGTGAAAAGAAAGATATTCATTAGGCGAAGCTACATAAAATAAAAATATTGCTGATTGTACGAGGGATTGTATCTTCAACATAGGAAACTCCAAATAAGATGACTACCAGGAGAATGTTGTAAAAGTAAAGAAGTTCTCAAAGATGGAAGGGTACGTCTTACATTCAACCCGTTCCGGATGATATTCACTACATTGCGCTTGGTCGAAATCCGAGTCTGACAACAATCCGTTGAATACCACTCGTGTTTCAAAAGTAGTCGCATATTTTCATCATTTTTTCGGGGTAAAAATCCCGAGCCCAAAGTACTTTCACAAAATATCGAAAAATATATGCCAAATAAAATGCAAGGCTAATAAATCTAGAATCATTGAAAAGGATTGCATTGTGGAAAAGATTTGCAAAATTATTTTTAGTCACGTATTCTGCTGCCATAATTACTTATGGCCACTTGAATTTGTCTCTACAAGGAGAGAATAAAAATGTTTTTGATTAGACGCAAATTATTTGAAGTTTTGAAGCTAAGTTACGTCTTTTTATTCATGACCTCAAAAAAGAATATCTAATCATTTTCCATGGCTAGAACAAAAAATTGCACATGATTAAAAGCAGATTTTGAAAAAAGATTTGCCGATTTAAAATTATTTAAATGTACGTTTGCATACTTCATAAACCCTTTTTTATGTAACATAATTGAAGATAAATTTTGCGATATCCGAAAAACTCCTTTTTAAGAAAAGCGAAGAAGAGTTGGAGTTTTTGGAATTAAAAGAAGATAAGGCACTGGAAATGCCACATAATGCTTTTACCATTGCTTGGATTCCGGCAACAAGTACCAGATTTAAAATATCCGCTGGTGAAAACAGCTGTGTGACGTATAACTGTGATTCTTTGTACTCTACAATGAAATTCGTAAAGTCAGAATACCGTTCACGTTAGTTGCATTCGCGTGCCTAATAATTATTGAAAGTTATAAAAACCAGGGCTGCAAACCGGTTTTGAACCGAACCGGTTTTTGAACCGCACCGTCGCTTCTTTCGGGCTTCGAACCGAACCACGAACCGAACCGTTTTTATTTTTAAATGCCAAAACCGAACCGAAACCCATCCCAAAAAAATGGTTCGGTTCGGTTCAAAATGAAAATCCACTACAGCATTTTTCAAGTTTTGTAATACACAAATTTGTCTAAAAATGCAACCGGTATAGTAAAACTGCAAAATTTTTTTTTGTGTAATGGCAACTCCGCGGGTTGTAATTTCGTCCATATAAAGAATGCTTGATCTTTTTTCTTATATGAAAAAAATGCTGAACAACGCCAACAAAAACAAAATTTCAAAAAGTTGATTTTTTAGTTCTGATTAAAAAGTTTGGAGCTTTGATGCAACGTTGTTGAAGTTTGCAGTTTTTCAAATTTTCATACAAAGTTTGAAATTTGAATTTATGTGCTTTTTATTATATAACGGGCAATACTTTTATAAAAAATTTGTGGACATTAAACTAACAAATAGTCAAAAGCCGCACTCATATTATTTTGACCATAGGTATACTTGTACATAGGCCTACATAGTGTACGCTCCAACCTACCGAAAATTAGGGTTTCAATATTAAGCCAAGATTTTGAGGATCAATTCAAAATTCTGATTATGCTGCTTTGTGTACCCGACTAGCTAAGCTCACCATTTGTCCAAACCTTAAAAAGTTTATTAAAATTTGTCTAATTTCGCCTTAATCGTGTTGATTTTAAATAATTTTTTTGTTGAAGGTATTATGCATTTTCTTCCATACAGAAAATTGAAAAATTAAAAAAAAAAAATTTTAAAATTGTCAATAATCAACTTAAAACTTTAAAATTTTCCCTAGAAGTTCTTATTAAAATGTTTGCAATTTAGATGAATCTTTTCAGAATATTTATAATTTTTACACAAAGTTTAAAACTTGAACCTTATATGGTTAAAAAAAGAAACATTAATAAACAAAAGAAAAATAGCCAAAACTTGATAAAATGTCGTGTCCCTATTTATTTTTCCACCACTATACTAGGGGGTTGAAATTCGATTTTTTGCTACACACGGTTATGCCAAATTTAGTTTAGCTTTTTTGAAAATAAACGCGAAATTCGATTTTGTCCGAATTTTAGCACCCCAAAGTTCGATTTCGAAAATTAGCCGTTTTATTACTAAAATTCGATCAAACTCGAATCTCGAAGCTTCGAATATTGAGTCCCTACACTATATTTGTGGATATTTGAATTTGATCTCAGTAACAAAGCCTTTAATATTCATATTATGGATTTGTCATATTTTTGTAATATTTGTATCCTTTAGCATAAAGAAATTGAACCATTTGAACCGAACCGAACAGTGGTTCAGAGATTCTCGTGAACCGGTTCTTGAACCGGTACAAGCTTTTTCTATGTGGTTCGAACCACTGAACCGAACCACACCGATTTTTGGAGTGGCTTGCAGCCCTGATAAAAACTATAAGCTTTTTGTGTTCGCGTACCCAAAAAACTTGCAAAGTAGAGGAAATTGAGAGAGAAAAATTACATTTCATTTTGAGGGAAAGCTGTTAGTTTCTGCGGGAAAAATTTTTGCCAACAACAATTTCCCAACAAGAAAACAGCTGATCAAAAACAGCTGGTTGAAATTAACGCAAATCCCTATATTGAATTTGATGGTTTGGAAGTTAAAATAATAAAATGCGACTAATTAAACTTGTAAGAAATAAGTAATTATTCATTTAGTCAGTGAGCTGTGTCGGGATAAGACTTCGTGATTTGTTTTCTTACGTTTTCAATTTTATACTTTTGAATGTAAGCAAAATTTCTATCTATGTTCGTCTAACTATTTTCGTCTATTGTTCGCGTACTATTTTGGATATTTATTCCTGTGAGATAACAGATGACATTTCGCCGGAATTTTGTTGTTGGACATTTTTTACTAGAGATTTTAAACTAATGTACCTATTGACTAGCCAACATTTAACAGAACAGTTACGAACGGCTTTAACTGATGTAAAACCAGATTTTAAAATTTGGCCAAAAGGGATCTTTTGAATTTTCTTTAAAATCAATCTTACGTACATTAGAATAATAATAAAATTAACGTTTTTCATTTCTAATAATAATTTTATTTAAAAATAAAATTTTTGTTTTTGTTGTTTTTTTCTGGCTCTTTGTAGCATTTGGAATTTACATGTGGCCCTTTTCGGCCTCGGCCTTGCCCCCAGCGGGGAAAAACAATCCTAGGGGTGAGAACATAAAAATTTCGACTTTACTTTTTCAAATGCATTTTTGGACCACCCTAATGTACATACATAGTAAGTGCATATCGTCGGTTCATTCGGAAAAAGGCGCGCGCGATATTGCTTTGCCGGCGAAAAGAGCGACGATATACATACACTAGTGAACCCGCATGGCGTTAAAACGTCCAAAATTGAATTTCAAAAACCTAAAAAATATTCCAAATATTAGTCGCAGTTATAAGCTATCAAAGTGCTATATTTCATTTAAATCCGTGTAGCCGTTTTTTAGTGAAGAGAGGTCTCGCATAGTGCAGGTTTTTAATTTCATCAAATTTCAAATCACCCTTTACTGATAAAAAAGATCTTAAGTAAAAAAATAAAACTTTATCGCACATCTACAGGTTAAGGTCTTTACTTTGACCTCATTTTTTAAATTCAAAACAACGCTGAAAATCGAATGACTATCACACAAAATACTTTCCCGTATAACACACATACATATACCTAAGGTGACCATAATTTTTTAACATTCCAAATTCTCCACATTGAAAACACAAACGTTTTTGTATATTTATTTTAACACATAAATAACGAATAAATTAACAATTCAAAGTTCCTCTAAGCACAAGTCAATATTACAATGCGTTGCATAATTATAAGACCGCCACATATTAAAAAGTTTTGACCATTTATTTTTAAATTGTTTAATTGTCTTATTACTTGCAAAATAAATTGCATAAACTGCAGTCCCTTTTTCTATCAAAGTTCGATTATAATTTTCTATCAACGCTATACCTCGTTCAGCAATATCATTTAATACTCTTAATCGTCTCTAAGACCACCAACTTCAGGGTAATTTTTTAGAGAATTTAATGCCCTACAAGAGTATGTCCAGAAAAAACGTGTATACCTTTTTTATAACTTGTTTAACGGTTCAAAGTTATAAAATTTTTAGTGAAAAAACATTTTTATACATGTTATTTATATAGAAAATTTCAAATTTTAAAATTGAAATAGAAATTTTTCCAAATGGGAGAATTTCCTTCTCAGTATATAAGTCATTTTAAGGCCATAAATTCGCTAGGTTAGTTATTTTAGATCACCCTAATTTATATATACACGAATTACTCGTTTAAAATAATAAGAATAAGTGGCAAAATTTCCAGGAATACAACCACCCAAAAAAAGTATGGATCCGCCACTGGGCCTGTGTTATTTTTGATTATGTACTTGGTTGTGAAATAACAAATTTTCTAAAAATGTTTAAGCATATTTGTGCTCGGATGCAACGAACATACTTTTTTAAGTCATCTGTAAATGCTTTTATCAAGATAAAAATCCCCATACATACATACCTACATATCTGGCAAAAAAAATACATATGGTAGGCAATAATTTTCGCCAGTGAAGACGTTAGTTAGCTAGTCTTTCAGTGTTGTAAAACGCAATGCAGCTTTCCCACTGCACCGTGAATTACTTTCTTCGCTCCATCAGTTACGATCGCGAATTACTCCATTCCGACGGGCATATTCTTAATTCGATGGGACATTTCTCCATCTCTGTGTTTTGTTTTTTTTCTTCACTACAAAATGTAAGTTATTGCTAAAAAATTTTAATATCCGTATTAAATTGGAGCTGTACACACGTATAAACTTTACTTTTCGTACTCAGAAAAAGAGCCGGTTTTGAGTTGTAAACTGTTAACTGTTGATAAATTTCCGATAAAAATTAGAAACGGCAGAAACGGTTCGTAATTCGCATGGTAATTGGATCTGAATTACCAACAAATGAGGTAATTCGCTCTTGTATGCCGAATGATATAATTCGAAGGGTAATTTGAGTGCGATTTTTATGAATAAGAGGGCGAACTACTAATTGGGGTGCCGTGGGAAAGCCTTATTAAGGACCGGTTATTCAATGTCTGATTAGCACAAATCGGAGGTAGAAGCTCCGGTTAAATACAACGACTGCTTTATCGAGCACATGTTATATGCATGATATCGAAATCGTGATAACCAGTCATTGAACAGCTGGGCCTTAATATTATTAATTAAGGCTAAAAGGCGATTACACAGTTCAACTTTCTCAGGCGGTTAGTTGAATCAAAAGTTTACATTATTTAACTAAAGGTTGCACAATTTAAACACCTTTTTAATACAATAGGAAATATGTAATAATATTCTGAACGAAATTCGTTGAAAATTTTATCACTGCTATAAAACTTGAAAAGGAGGACAAGGAGGTCATTTTTTCTTAAAAGGGGAACAGAGAAGGACAATATTTGAGGAGGATAAATCACGTTTGAGGAGGACAATCCTCCTTAAAGGAGGACGATTGGTCAGCTTAATATACCTATGCATTTAGATCGATATCTTTTTTTTCGAAAAGGTGACCAGTCTTTCGATTCACACCCATATGGGTGTTTCCAGCGGAATGTCCACCACGACAAACAAAATAAAAGTTTTATATCTAACGAATTTATGGGCCGATTTGTCTGCTTTTTAAAATATATACTGGCTTTGTAAATAGAATCATGTTTGCGTAAAATGGTCTTCCTAGGTGGTGCCAAGGTCGAGATATTTCGAAAAACCGTATTTATGGTCCGATTTGGTTCGAATTTGGCGTATGTATTTGAAACATAATAAATCATAGATTTCCAACAAATTGACCCTGAATTGGCGCTGAAGTCAAAATATAAAGTATATTCGACGTAAAATACATGTTTTATTTGCGTTAAAGTTTCATTTAAAGGCAATATTAACAAAAACGATGGAAATTTATGTCCCGTGACGCCACGTCACGTCACGTTTCACACTTGGGGTTGTAAAGGAAAATTGAAACAATTTGCACTAATTCAAAAAACTCTAAAAACAACTAGAATTGCTTCCAATCATATTAAAATAAGTTTCATGAAAATAGCCATCCACAATTCGCAGAGTTTAGCGATTTTGTAAGAAAAGAAAAAACTTCCATTTTTTGTCACGTAACGACACTCTCTTTAAATGCTTATATTTCAGGACCAAGCAGTTCGATTGATTTCATTTTTCGGTTAAATTTAGAGCTAATTATGTGCTATACAATGGCCCAAAAAAGTTAAAGAAAACAAATGGTATTCCTTTTTTGTATCACATTGAAACGTACGACTGTCACGTATGCGACGTATGGAAATACCCATATAAAAATATTTCATAAAACTTGTGTGTACGTTAACTAAATTCGACTTTTCAAACAGGTGGAAGTCCTTTTCAAAAGTTATTTCAAAGTAAAATTTTCTTAAAACTCTTTCGCCTGACATTGTGATACACCTGTATTTCAATAGCAGAAGAACTAATTTGAATTTGGTTGTTGAAACACGTTGCAACTCTCCTAAATAAAGGTCAGAAATAAAGAGTTTTCAAACCCATTTCGATTGATACCCATAATAATTCGTCGAGCTTACTGAATAATTTGAATATAACTTATTAAACATATGGCAGCTCTGCTCAAACGTTCCAAATGTTCATACTAAATATTGACTCCTGTATTTATATATATAATTCACATCAATTTTGCATTAGTTAATTAAACTAAACCTTTCGATCAGATGACAGCCCTTTTCAAAAGTATTTTCAAGCTAAACTCTTGTTAAGGCTCCTTTGTCTAACATTGTGATACATATTTTAAGTAAGTGATAAATTAAGTTGAGTTTGATTTTTTAAACATGTGGCAACCCCACTAAATATGGTTCAGAAATAAAGATTTTTTAACCCTCTTAGATTGATACCATAATTTTGATAATTTATTTAACTTAATAAATACTTTGAATTTAACTATTTAAACAGGTGGCAACCCTTTGCCATCACCTCAAAATTAGTCTTAGGGCCGATTGTTCAATGTCTGGTTATCACTACCACTACACTATCGACGATTTCGACATCATGCATGTAACATGTCGATGTACTTATTCGGAGCTTCTACCTCCGATTTGTGATAATCAGCCATTGAACAACCGGCCCTTAGCGTTGAAAATAAAGACATCTTAACACGCTTTCGTTTGACATTCATATTTTGATGTTTCATATAATTTGTGTACAAGTTAACTAAATTCGGCATTTCAAGCAGGTGGCTACTTAGTTCAAAATATTTTCAAACTATTACCTTCTTAAAAACATTTCGTTTGGCACCCATATGGAGATACATATATACTTCTCTTACCTATTTCCCTTAATTCAAATTGAATTTTATTTTTAAACAGGTGGCAACCCTCCTATAGTATAGTTAAGTTAAAAAACAAAGCTTTTCAAACCACTTTGAATAATTGACACATTTTTTAAATAATTTGAGTATAGATAAATTTTTAAAAGGTGACAACTCTTTTCAAAAAAAAAATATATCCCTTATGCACATCTACAGCCCGAGCCCTTTAATTTGACACCTCACTTTTGAAAATCGAACGAACGGTACGGATTTAGTGGTATTGTTTATTGAAAAATTTGATTTTAATAGTTCAACAGGTGGCAACTCTTTTCGAAAAAATAAAACCAGTTTGCACATCTACAGGCCAAGCGCTTTAATTTGACACCCAATTTTTGAAAATCGAAACGGTGCAGATCTCTTATGCTGAACAAAAAATGCCTTCGCGTATTATATATATGCATCCATATGTAAATACATATCTATTTAAATAGAAGACTTTATTTATTTTGATCGCTTCTTACTACATATAAATAAAATTACTACTGAAAGTGATCCAATTTATTTTATTTACTTCTGTATATGTTTATATCTACTTACCAGGAAATCATTAATATTTAGTCCCTAACTTTCTCAACGAGTTTTTGTAAAAGAGTAATCATCAGAACCATGCCTGTGTATGTACGTGTATCGGTGTTGCCATTTTGGTGCGTTTGGAGCTATATTAACATCTTTATTTTTCTATTTAGCTCCGAACATCGGGCTTTAGCTCCTACCTAGCAGGAAATCCAATCCCGCATAAAAATCGCAATCCCGTAAGCTTGCAGGAACGAGGTCATCAATCCTACGGATCCGCGGTATTTGCGGGACTGAAAAAAATCGGGGCACCGAAATTGCGCATATGGAAACTGTGCATTTAGACATTATTTCGGTTTCAACCGAAACTGTGCATGTATGCTTTATTTCGGTTTTTACCATATGCATTATTTCGGTTTTAAACCGAAACTGTGCATGTATGCATTACTTCGTTTTTTTTCATATGCATTATTTCGCTTTTAAAACGAAAGTATGCATATGCATAATTTCGGTATTTTCTCATATGCATTATTTCGGTTTTCAACCGAAACTGTGCATGTATGCATTACTTCGGGTTTTTTCATATGCATTATTTCGGTTTTCAACCGAAACTGTGCATGCATGCATTATTCCGGTTTTTGTTATATGCATTATTTCGGTTTTCAACCGAAACTGTACATGTATGCATACCTTCGTCTTTCACATATGCATTATTTCGGTTTTCATCCGAAACTGTGCATGTATGCTTTATTTCGGTTTTTTCCATATGCATTATTTCGGTTTTTGTTATATGCATTATTTCGGTTTTCTAACGAAAGTGTGCATATGGATAATTTCGTTTTTTCTAATATGAATTATTTACTTCTACTTAGTAAGGGTTTTAATCCCTAAGCGCGGCTGAAAGCCGCCTACGCAGAGGAAAGTTCTGCGCAAAAATACGTCCGCCCTTCTTTTCCGGCAATACAGAAAGGAGGATTCTACTTAGTAAGGGTTATAATCCCTAAGCGCGGCCGAAGGCCGC
>NW_023458568.1:15135061-15151983 GCF_013731165.1 Rhagoletis pomonella | reverse complement strand
GCAAAAATACTTCCGCCCTTCTTTTCCGGCAACACAGAAAGGAGAATTCTACTTAGTAAGGGTTATAATCCCTAAGCGCGGCCGAAGGCCGCCTATGCAGAGAGAAGTTCTGGGCAAAAATACTTCCGCCCTTCTTTTCCGGCAACACAGAAAGGAGAATTCTACTTAGTAAGGGTTATAATCCCTAAGCGCGGCCGAAGGCCGCCTACACAGAAAGAAGTTCTGCGCAAAAATACTTCCGGCCCCCTTTTCCGGTAACACAGAAAGGAGAATTCTACTTAGTAAGGGTTATAATCCCTAAGCGCCTACGCAGAGAGAAGTTCTGCGCAAAAATACTTTCGCCCTTCTTTTCCGGCAACACAGAAAGGAGAATTCTACTTAGTAAGGGTTATAATCCCTAAGCGCGGCCGAAGGCCGCCTACGCAGAAAGAAGTTCTGCGCAAAAATACTTCCGGCCCCCTTTTCCGGCAACACAGAAAGGAGAATTCTACTCAGTAAGGGTTATAATCCCTAAGCGCGGCCGAAGGCCGCCTACTCAGAAAGAAGTTCGTTTTCATGTATGCACTATTTCGGTTTTTGTCATATGCATTACTTCGGTTTTGAGTCGAAACTGTGCATGTATGCATTACTTCGGTTTTTGTCATATGCATTATTTCGGTTTTGAACCGAAACTGTGCATGTATGCATTACTTCGTTTTTCTCATTATTTCGGTTTTCAACCGAAACTGTGCATATATGCATTATTTCGGTTTTTTTCATATGCATTATTTCGGTTTTCAAACGAAAGAGTGCATATGCATAATTTCGGTTTTTCTAATATGCATTATTGCGGTTTTTAACCGAAACTGTGCATATATGCATTATTTCGGTTTTTTTCATATGCATTATTTCGGTTTTCAACCGAAACTGTGCATATATGCATTACTAGCTTATACCCGCGGGTTTCACCCCGCGCTTTTATACAAATATGAAAAATAATTTAATGATGTTAGATTTTAGTTGCGTTCCCCAACTTTTCTGGGTTAAAACCTGTAAAACTGTCAAAAGGGAAAAGAAGCCAGAGAACCGAGTACGGGAACGCTTTCTGGTAAATTCCTGTAAATTCTTGCAACTTCTTGCGAGTTAGGGAACGCAACTTTTATTTATGTGCCCATTTCGTTATAGCTCGTTATTTTTAAGCGAGTTAAGGTATTTAGGCCGTTTAAAACTATGAAATTATAAAATCTCGTCTGCGCGCTAGGCATACGAAAGATATCAATCTCTCTAAGTGTACCTTAAAATGGTTCCAGGTATACGACGCGTGAACGTGTAACCTTCTTGGAGGTGCCGCGGCGGGTTCTAATATTTCCAACTCAAATTTGGTAACCTGGCCTTGATAAAATACCACTTCTCATTACTGTAGCAAATGCCTCAAGAGAGCTTTAGATTATAAGGCCGAACCCGGCTCTCCCTTTTCCATTTAATGAAATTTATTCTGTCAGTACGGCACTTATAAAATAAATCTCCATAACAAATTTAAAATACTTCGAGAGATTTTCTATCCTTCCAGAGATATGTATTAAGAAGTTTTTAGTATGTATGGGAGGCGACATGCCTTCTTTTTTAATAACTCAAATTTTTTCCATGAGCAATTGATACATTTTGTATACACAACTCCATACCAAGTTCCAGTATTCTTCCACAAACACTTCCAGGGATATGTGGCAAGAAAAAGTAAATTTGTACTGGAAGTGCCACGTTCCTTTTTCTTATAGCCCTAATCTTCTTCCATGAATTTAGAATTGATTTTACACACCTCAGTACCAAGTCCCAGTACTCTACCATGAACACCTCTAGAGATAAGCAGTATAAAACAGTAAATTTGTACGGGAGGAACCATGTCCCCTTTTCGAATAACGCAAATTTTTCTCCATGAGTATGGAATTAATTTTGTATACACATCTCGGTGCCAAGTTTCAGTCCTCTGCAATAAACACCTCCAGAGATATTCAGCATAGAAAAATCAATTTGCATGGTAGTCGCCACACCACCTTTTCCAATAACACTAATTTTTCTCCATGAGTATGGTATTAGTTTTACATACATACATATGTATTTCCATACCAAGCTTGAGTGCTTTACCCCAAACATTTGAAGAGATATGCAATATGAAACTTTCAGTCAGTATGGGAGGTGCTACGCCTCTTTTCCAAAAACGTCCATTTTTCTCCGTGAATATGAACAAGATTTCACACAGTGTTGGCAAACTGTTAATCTGATTAACGATTAAAAAATAACGGTTAAAATGTTAATCGCGTTTGACGATTAAAATTAATTAGTCGTAACCAACTGTACGATTAATGATAACATTTTTTTAATCGTTAATCGCTGGCTGCGATTACGTTTAATTAATTTAAAACATTAATCGTTAATCCAATTAAAAATAAAATCTGATCAATTTGTCTACTTTGTCCGAGTTTGAAACCAAACACCAGTTATAGTAATTATTTTGTGTTTTACGCTTACAAAAAGCATATAATATAAAAAAATTATAATTATTGTTATTAGTAATACATAAACTGGGAACTTTTACAAACGTTTGTTGGTATATATCTTAATGAAAATGCACACCAAATTGCTTAGATTGATGAGGAAACCCGACTTAGCCATACCGGTTTAACTTCCTTTGTGTGCACAGGAAAATTCCAGCATAAATTAATTAATCACCAAACCTACTTGATCAAATTAAGTGTTAATGATTAAAAATTAATTTTTTAATCGTGGTTACGATTAACTTTTTAGTCAGATTAAAATTACTCATGATTAACTGTAATCAGATTGAATTTAATCGAATTAAGTAACTGATTAAAACATCAATCGATTAATGCCAACATGGATTTCACATACATATCACTATACCAAGTTTCAGTTCTCCCCCACAAATACTTCCAGAGATATGTATGTAATATGAAAATTCCAATTTGTATGGGAGGGGCCTTGAGTTACCGGACTTACTTTCAGTCTAAGACCATCCTTCCGAAATCCGTAGTAAGTGTACTAAATTTCGTTCTGATCGGAAAACCGGTTAAGGAAGTAGCCTATTTTTCAATCAGGTCATAAACCATCTTTGAGCAAAATTTCATTTTCAAACAGGTGGCAATTCTTAAAAAAGTAGCCTATTTTCCAGTCTAGGTCATAAGCTATCTGTGTGCAAGCTTTCATGCAAATCAGTTCAGTCATTTACGCGTATTAATTTAATTAAACTTTCCTAATACGTGTTAACTCTTAAAATAGTAGCCTATTTTCCAACATAGGTCATAACCCTGCAGTAAATTGAATTAGTTTGAAAGTAATTTATAAACTATTTTATTTTCAATGATAACTAATTTAAATTCTCACTCTTTTACCTGCAACGAACTCATTTATTTAACATTGCGATGTCCAAGGAAGCAGTCAATTGCCTTTTCCAGCATGTATTTTCAATTACTTTAAAACGAATTTGGCTTAAAAAACTTAAAAGTCAGTATGTTTCGTTTGAATACGCTTTCGTTCTGCACTTCACAGATGATTTTTCATAACTAAGAAAAACCGAAATTAAAAATTTAAAATTAAATGGGATTTGAACATGGACATTTTTGGCTGCGACCAATTGTAGCAAACATCTTTGCACGCTTTCAAATGTTCGGTTTGAATTGTGTGCAAGCATCAAGTCGACTGTCCGACTCTGCATTTAATTTCAACTACTTTAAAATTAATTTGGTTTATACAACTTTAAAGTCAGTATGTTTTTTTGAATACGCTTGCGTTCTGGACTTCACAGATGCTTATTCATACTTCCAAGACACAAATTGTTTTTTTGAGCAAAAAGAGTATAAAAATTCGAAACATTTACTCATTGCATTTGTTTTGAAGTAGTATTTCAATTAGTTGATTTAAAAAAAATCACTTGTTTCCGTCAGGGAAGCTATTTCTGTGCGAAATGTCATGCAAATCTGTTCAGTCGTTTCCGCGTATTTATTTAATTAAAACTTTTTTAACAGGTGGCAACTCTTCCAAAAAATTAGCCTATTTTCCACTGTAGGTCAAAGCTATCTGCTCGCAAAATTTCATGCAAATCCGTTCAGACTTTTCCGCGAAGTAATTTAATTAAACGTTTTTATCAGGTGGTAACTCTTAAAAAAAGTATCCTATTTTTCAACCTAGCTCATAAGCTATCTGTGTGAAAACTTCCATGCAAATCAGTTCATTCATTTCCGCGTATTAATTGAATTAAACTTTTCTAACAGGTATCTGTGTGCAAAATTTCAGGCAAATCCGTTTAGTCGTTTCCGCGTATTAATTTAATCAACTTTTTTTAACAGGTGGCAACTCTTCCAAAAAATTAGTCTATTTCCCACTGTAGGTCATAAGCTATCTGCTTGCAAAATTTCGTGCAAATCCATTCAGTCGTTTCCGCGTATTAATATAACGAAACTTTTTTAACAGGTGGCAACTCTTAAGAAAAGTAGCCTATTTTCCAATCTAGGTCATGCAAATCCATTCAGTCGTTCCCGCATATTAAATAAATTAAACTTTTAACAGGTGGCAACTTTTAAAAAAATAGCCTATTAACCAATCTGGCCCATAAGCTATCTGCGTACAAAATTTCATGCAAATCCGTTCAGTCGTTTCCGCGTGATGATTTCCCAAACATCCAAACATACAAACTTTCACATTTATAATATTAGTAAGATTTCGGTTTTTTTCGTATGCATTATTTCGGTTTTTTTCATATGCATTATGTCGTATGCACAGTTTCCATATGCACAATTTCAGGGTGCCATAGGGGAAACATTCTTGTCAAAATGAGATACCTTCACTTAATTGTGAATAAAGCTGAAATTAGTCGAGAACGCAGAACGTATACTTAAACGCAGTCTGTATACGCAGAATTTTGTCGATTACTGGAGCCCTCAGTGTTGCTTACTACACTGTTGCCACTCTTCAATGCCTTTTCATAAACTTACCCTTTCAACCACAATTTTTCGTGCTATAATAGATTGCAACTAAATATAAACTACTTAGTTTTCAACAAAAACCTTATTCAATAGTAAATTTCAAATATTTTAAACATATTTCGAATAGGAACTTATAACTCTTTTACCATCTGCTAAACTGACGAAGTGGCAACCATCTAAAGAAGGAGAAATCAGCTGACACGGAAAAATCTAAATTCCGCAGATTTCTGCGCTACGGGCTACAACTACAGAAAAATTCTGCGGTGTTGAGTTTTCATTTACATGGCGCTTTGGTAAGACAGATCGTGTCAGCTAACTCGGGTTTACGTACCGGTAGGTTTACGTTCTTGACTAATTTCAGCTTTAAGCTTTGTATCCAGCTCTTAAGAAAAGCAAAAACTCCATGGCTGAATTTCTTTATTCATTCTGAACGTTTGGAATAAACTTTTTTGTTTACTTATTCTTTAGAACGTTCCTGATGATATGTTAACGTATATTTCAAACGTATTCCGTTTATTCCGGCTGTGAAATGGGATTATCCGGAATGTATGTATAAAGAAACGCAGCCCATATAAAATGACGTACAAGAAATGGCTAAGAAATTTTCTTGAGTCAAATTTCCTTAAGGCAGTACGCAGTTCTTCAGAAATTTAGTACGCTTTCTACTACGGTTTTCTAAAGTTTTTTGTGAAAAAAGAGCACAAGGCAACCCAGGTTTGCAACAGAAATATATGCCCGTTCCATTATTTCTTGAGGAAAGAGTGAGGCAACAGGCTGTGATGTATAAAAAATGTCAAAATTCCTTGGACACACACGCGAAATAATGGCAATTTTTTCTTGACCGTTTTCTTAAGAGCTGGATACTAAGCTTTAAAGCGAAACGCGTCCATCGATCTATATCTCATTTTGCTTAAAGGTTATGTGACTTTGCGTGAAAGTAATACGACTTGATTTTTTTCCGTTTTGGATTTTTTATGAATTTAAAAAATAAAAAAATTTAATATTTTAGGCAAAAAATATTTTTTTTCTTCATTTATTTATTTTTGCCGGCAAAACTGTTGATTATATAGAAAAACGTTATATGAACAGATTAAAGGAATTGTAATTTATATTGTTTTTAAATTTGTTTGAGCAAAATCGGACTAGTGGTTCTCGAGTTATGCCAAAAAAAAGACCACCAAGGGTGACAATTTCCCCTATATGATAGTTACTAACTTCAAATCGATATATCTCGATTCCTAGACGTGTTCTTTTTTACCGATATAACTTTCCCCGGTAGTTTGAACCCTTCCCGATCACTGACCCCTACCATTTGTCTCACAGCGTTAACTGACGTTTCCCGCCGGATAATAACCTATCGCTAAGATTCCCCTTAATATCGGTTGTTGTCCGGCGGTCCGATTTAAAATCCCGCAAATCCTTAAGATCACTTCGGTTTAGAAGATCAACGCGAGCAGACCAGCAGCTACCAGGCCACTGTCACTAAGGTAACACCATTGTTATTTATACCAATATTTATTGAAATCTGACTGAATATTTTAAATTAAACAAATACTAAAAAACAAATATTTCGCTTTGTTTTTTTATTTCCATCCACTATCACCTGCACCGGAGCGTTATTCGCGATACGCACCCCCGTGCAAGTTCAACATCAAATTTGAATGCACATTACTGACTTATATTTCTATCAAGGTGGATCACTCATAACACTATGCGACAGTCAAAATCGGGATGGGATGAAACCAACGGGAAATGTTATATCGGTCAAAAACAAGTTATACGTGGCCCGGCGTTTCGCTGGGTCACGTCTAGGAATCGAGATATATCGATTTGAAGTTAGTAACTATCATATAGGGGAAATTGGTCACCTTTCTTCTTGTGAAAATGAGATACCTTCACTTAATTGTGAATAAAAGCGAAACGCGTCCATCGATTTTCATGATCTATGTCTCATTTTGCTTAAAGGTTATGTGACTTTGCGTGAAAGTAATACGACTTGCCTTTTTTCCGTTTTGGATTTTTTATGAATTTAAAAAATAAAAAAATTTAATATTGTAGGCAAAAAATATTTTTTTTCTTCATACATTTATTTTTACCGGCAAAACTGTTGATTATATAGAAAAACGTTATATGAACAGATTAAAGGAATTGTAATTTTTAAATTTGTTTCAGCAAAATCGGACTAGTGGTTCTCGAGTTATGTCAAAAAAAAGACCACCAAAGGTGACAATTTCCCCTATATGATAGTTACTAACTTCAAATCGATATATCTCGATTCCTAGACGTGACCCAGCGAAACGCCGGGACACGTATAACTTCTTTTTTACCGATATAACTTTCCCCGGTAATTTGAACCCTTCGCGATCACTGACCCCTAGCATTTGTCTCACAGTGTAATTGTCTAACATTTACATTACTGATGACTAAAATTTGAATGCCGAACTCAAAGGGAGTAAGCAGTCTAGCAATATGCCAGAACGTATATGTTAGAAGGAGATGAAGCATCACACGTACACAAAAGTTTCCACCAGATTTTTCACACCGCCCTTTAGAATTTGATAGAAACTTGTAGGTACCCAGTGACAGAAATCTCTATCAGTCTTGCTACTCAAATGATTTGTCAAATGATAGTCACTGTTCTTGCAGGGCTCTTATTGTACGTTCGGGAGGAATGTGGGATGTTTTTCTTTGTGCACTCCCTTGTTGTCTTTTTGGGAGGTTATTCTGAGAGTACTCCCGTATTGCTCCCTTAGGAGGTTTTTGGGATGCTATTTTTGTGTGTGGTCCCTGATTGCTCGTTTAGGAGGTAAAAGGGATTACTCGCCCTCCTAGGACATACAATGTTAAAGGGAGTATACAAAATTACATGCTTATACACAGAAGCATAGGAAGCAATGGGGAGTATTAGTGTTGTTGTTGTTGTATCAGCTACTAAGCCCCGTTCGGGGCGGTTCATCCATCAACGTTGTCGTCTATTTCAGCTAGAGGGAGGCCCAGGAAGTGTGCTACTTCCCAAGGGGCTGTCCATAGGGACAGGGGCGTTAGCTGAGTGGGGTTATCAGGGCATGTGAAGAGGTGCCGGGAGTCTTGTGGCGACTCTCCACATGCAACGTTTGCTGGATTTCGCCGACCTAAACGGGGTTAGATCGCCGAAACATCAGCCCTTGGTCGGGTAAAACCCGAGTCATTCCGGTACGTAGAACCGGCTGTCGTGGGAAAGAATGGGGAGTATTCGTATACTCCCTTTAACATTGGATGTCCTAGTAGGGGGAGCAATCCCTTTTACCTCCTAAACGAGCAATTGGGGAGAACACACAAAATTATCATCCCACAAACCTGCTAATCCCTCCCAAAAAGAAAACTCGGGAGTGCACATAGAAAACATCGCATATTCCTCCCGAACGATCAAAGGGAGTGCTCCCATTAGAGGCATCCCGAAAGCCTCCTATAGGAGTAATAAGAGAGCAATGATAACGAACATTTTAAATTAGCCAAATAGATTTTGCTATTTATTAAATTTATTTAACTTTTTAATCGCGTGCATTTGTGCAATTTTACAAGATCTTCAGCCTTATTCTGCATTTCGACTCGAATCGAAATTTTCTCCGTTTGGCAACTGTGGTATTCTGCGTTCCGTTTCATTTCGATCAATCTTCGAAATTTACGATTGTACTTATTCTACATTTCGATCGTAGTTACGTTTTTCTAAGTTGCAAATTTGTTGACGGAGAACGTTTCGATTGTTATTTTCGTGAGTTTAAATATTAAAATTTTATAAAAAAAATCAAGTGAAATATACTGTGCATGACTGTAAAAGTCATCATAAATGAAAAATTGGCTCAAATAATGGCAACCAAAAGGGATATTGCGCGACGTTTTCAAAGTGGAAGTTCAGGCGTTTTTGTTTACATTATCTATAAATAAGACTGTGAAATGCACTGAATACAATTTATTCTTTTTATATAAAATTAATAGATGTGTGCACATAGATACATACATACATAAAATGTGAAGTTACATAAAAAAGATGCTTTTATTATTGCACTCGTTTTTACTAACTTTTTAAAAAGAGGTGCGTATGTTGTCTCGAATTCGATTTGCTATGGAAAGATAAGCTTTGTTCTCCTGACGGCTTTAAAAACGGGATTCATTTGCGTTCAAATCTTCCACTCTGTAGTAAATGCAAATGCTGTGGAGTGCTCAAACAACGTTTATAATTTCACGGCCTTTGAGCGATGAGTAATACAGTTCAAGATGAATTTCTTATGACTCTTCACTCATCTGAAAAAGATCAAACAGGTCCCTAAATCTCCGCCTTTCGACTTCCGCATCAGCAATCTGGGACTCGTTCCCCTCTTCAAGCAAATACGCCGCGGCTAAGGATTTCATTCTTATAATTATGTTTCCACTAAATTAAGAGCAAACGAAATTTTATTTTTAATTACAGTGATGCTAGATATATTTAGTTATTTTCAAATATTTACAAACTTTAACTTCATATGCTGCAATAGTTTGGTGGCAAATATTTCTTTGTTTTGTTCGATTTCACACATTCCTAGGCAAACAGCTGATTTCGAAAGATGTTTTCTCTCTTCCTCTTCTTCTTTCGCTTCGATCGTAACGCAGAATACCTAAGTTCGATTCCAGCGGAGCGGAATGCGGGAACGTAATCGAAATGCAGAATAGGGCTGCTTAACAGATATAAGTACGAGATCAGATAAAACATAAATGATACGTCTTACATAATTGCTTAATTTTAGCATTATATTGCAGAGAAATCATACGAAAGTAAAACATAATAATAACAAAACGGTAAGATAAGATTTGAATTATATGCACCTATATGCACATATAAGTATGTACTCGTATATGATTTCCTGGGTGTCAAGGATGCTTATCTGTTCAGGAATCCACCAAGCGGGGAAATTGTGAAGGTGACTTTGCTTATCTGACATCTTTGTCACCCATGCGATGTTTAAGCCCGGGGGTCACACTTAAATGCAAGCACTAATTTGCGCAATCTGAAAAGTATTTAGGGCCGGTTGTTCAATGTCTGATTAGCACAAATCGGAGGTAGAAGCTCCGGTTAGATACGACTGCTTTATCGATGACATGTTATATGCATGATATCGAAATCGTCGATAATGATGTTTAACCGGCAAGTAGTGATAACCAGACATTGAACAACCGGCCCTTAGCGGTATATTTATAAGTAATACAATACTTAATATATTTAAACAAAAGTTGAGGTACATACCAACGGACTTTTATTAAAATCTGCTGTGCTATCCAAATTAGATTATTGTGTCCTCCACAAAATTACTTTTGAACGAGATGCGTATTGCTCTCCTTTCAATCAAAAAGAATACTCTTGGATTTCTTGCTTAGGAGACATCACTTTTTAATACTAAACGAGTAACAACGGAGTACAAAACCGACAAATTTCGCTTATTGCTCCCAAATCATGCCTCAGGGAGCATTCTTTAATTGCTCGCTTAGAAGATCTCTCATTACGCTCCTAAGCGAGCAATACAGGAGGACAAAACCGACAAATCTTGTTTATTGGTCCCACATCATGCCTCAGGGAGTATTATTTCATCGCTCGCTTAAGAGATCTCCTATTTGAGCCCTAAACGAGTAATAAAGGAGTACAAAACCGACAAATCTCGTTATTGCTAAGAAATCAGGTTAAGGGGAGTACTCTTTTATTCCTCACATAGGGAGATCTCCCTTCAAGTTCTAGTGGGTAGTTACGCGAAGCACGCTTGCATCATTTATGTATACATATATTGCTTGGTAGCGGCAGAGCTGAAATGCGCAACGAGTTCGTTCATACATTCACATGTATATATGTATATATTTTTCACTGCTGAGAAGCTTTGTTTACAAATCGAGCAAACTAAGTAGCAGGGACGTGAACCGTTTTGAACCGAACCGGTTTTGAACCGGAAAACCGCTTTTTTCTATTAATTAACTGAACCATTAACCGAACCGAAATTTTCCACAAATGTTTGATCCGAACCAAAAACCGAACCACTTTCCATAACGGTTTAAAAGTTCGTTTCAACCAATTTTCAATAGATAAATGTACTCACTTTTTTTTCTATTTGTTAAACATGGTAATACCTACCATGTTTGTTTACCATGTGACAATATATCCCTGCGAAAATCGTTGGACCATGTAGTCTATTTGTGGTATATTGGAGTACTTACAAAAGTGCTCCTCTGTCATGCTGTAGCGGACCAACTCGTCTCTCTGCACCAGCTTATTGTTACCCGATCACTGCTCGTGTTTTAACGACATGTGATTGAAGTTAAGCATTTGAAAGTACATTTGCATGTCTGGCTGTAGCTGAACGTGTAGAGGCTAGCTGTTAGTTCTTAGCTCCCAGCATGTTCGGGTTCGAATGTCGTCAGAGGCAACATGTAATTTTTAATTTTTGTTTCTGGTTTTTATTAATTTCAAAAAAAGCATCTGCGAAGTGAAGAACAAAAGCGAGTAAAAACGAAAAAATATAACGATAATGTCATTAGAGTATGTTGGGAGTAGTTTTGTGCTACTCTGATGTAATGCAGAGATGGAGTATATGGTCCTACCCTAGGACATCGCAATGTTAATTGGACCATATTTTTTATATGAAATGTGGTTAATTTTGGAGTACTCCTTGATCCTTCGGGAGTACTCTTTACATGCATGCATGGAGTAGTCGCGATTTTTGCAGGGTATAATGTAAAGGCAACCCATCTCATTTGACAGATACTTGACCCTTAACCATGCGCGTTGTTGCACTTGACACTGGACACTTAAACTTTCGCGTTATTTTTTTTTTGTTTTTCGAACCGTTGAACCGAACCGAAACTCCAGTTCAAAGACCAAAAAAACCGCTTTGACGAACCAATCCAAAAGTGCAAAAACGGTTCGAACCGCTGAACCCAACCGACCAAATTTTTCATTTGGTTCAAGTCCCTGCTAAATAGTGTGCTTATACATATGTATGTACGTATGTATGTAAATTTGTGCAAACTCAAATGAAACAAAGGAGAAAGGAGTTTATAAAAATGTGGTAAAGAAATAAAATTTAATTAGTACAACGGAGTTCTGATTGGACGATTCGTCAGAGGATGAGAGCTTAGAAAACTGGCCAGGAGCAGAAAACGTATAAGAGAGTTTAGGTGTTCTCAGAGATCGTGCCAACGTATTGGGATTTTCTTTCATAAGTAAAACCAGACTTTCGAGCATGTGTTTAGTATTCACGACGTTAGAACTCCATGAAATTAATGAAAATTGTTTAAAATTAGTGTCTACCCGCAAAAAGTAAGAAAACAAAAGCAAAATCGTACATTTTTCACAATTTTCTAACACTTCGATACACCAACGAAAGCAAAATTCTGTCCGACAGAAAATTCGATACTCAACGAAAATTTCGACACGCTTGCATAGCTCATAATACGAATTTCACTTTCGATCTTCGATAGCCAGCGAAGATCGAAAATCGAATACAACTCATACTAAGGGCCTATATGTATACATACATACGTGCATTCAAACATACATATATACATATGTAGGTACTCGTACCCGTCATGCGTCGCTTTATTTCATTTTTACCCTTGCCTAAATTACCTATATCTTCCTTCTCACTCATGTAACGTTTTCAGTTTTAAAAATTTCACTCAACTAATTATGGCCCCTATTATGAGTTGCATTCGATTTTCGACTGTGGTCGAAAGTGCTGAGCGAACGAATTTTCATTTGGTATTATGGCGCTCATTCGATGAAGAATAGCGCTATTGTGAATTTCGCCCGTTTAGGTCGTTCACAATAGTATATTTTTCACCACTGAGAAGCTTTGTTTACAAATCGAGCAAACTAAATAGTGTGCTTATACATATTTATGTAAATTTGTTCTAATTAAAATGAAATAAAAAAGAAAGCGAGTTTATAAAAACGTGGTAAAATGAGTACAACGAGTTCTGGTTCAACGATTCGTCAGAGGATGAGAGCGTAGTAAACTGGCCAGGAGTAGCAAATGTTTAAGAGAGTTCAAGTATATTAGTCTTTCGAATATATTTTGATATAAAATATATTTAAGAAATTTGTCTACAGATTCATTAAAAAGTTCCGACCATCTAAAGGGGCGTTTGTGAGCCAAATCTATTTAAAATATTTTAAAACTATCAACAGCGCTGCGATTTTGTTCTCAGAGATCGTGCCAACAGAGTATTGGGATTTTCTTTCACAAGTAAAACCAGTCTTTCGAGTTAGTATACACGATGTTAGAACTGCATGAAATTAATAAAAATTGTTTAAAATTAATGTCTAGCCGCCAAAACGTAAGAAAACATATACAAAATCATACATTTTTCACAATTTCCTAACACTTCGCTACACCATCGAAAGCAAAATTCTATTCGACAGAAAATTCGATACTCAACGAAAATTTCGACACGCTTGCATAGCTCATAATACGAATTTCACTTTCCATCTTCGATCTTCGGTAGCCAGCGAAGATCGAAAATCGAATGCAGCTCATAATAAGGGCCTATATGCCAAATACACGACACAAATGCTATTACTTACGTTTTTTTTATAGAATGCTTTTAATGTGGCCACACTAACACCAGTACGAGAATGTTGCTGATTTAGACTTTGTTGTTTTTTTAATTTTTCCTAAAAAACTTAATAGTGATACAAAGGTCAATAACAATGTTGAAAAATTTCAAACTTTGAAAAACATTTTGTAATCGGTCAAAAATTCCCTACATTTCAAGCTTGTTTAAAAAACTGTCCTTTTTTCCCTACAGCCATTATTTTTCAACAAAAATACCTACGTGTAGACTATGCTTTAAAACATACAGGTTAACGGCTCTTGCATGCATAGATTGTTTTTAGCTGCGAAATGGCACACAAACATGTAATAAAAGTATATTTGTAAACGAGTAAAGATTGATTTTAGGTTATTAAATATAATTCTAACAATATTTACTTGTGAGGCCCATATCGGTTATCTAAAGGATTGTCGTTATTTAGAAAAGCTTTTCGGTTATTTAAAAAGATTTTTCAATGCATTCATTTGTGAACGGTTGTAGTTTGACAGCAGTTTTTTTGCCCGGGATAGTTCGTACAATATGCTTTTATTTCCAGGCATTCTTTCATTAGCTTGATTCAGATCTGTTATTGCTGATTCGTACTCCTTTAGGGCTATGTTTGCTTGGCCCCGTCGATAATATGCTTTACCACAGGCTTCATCTAACCGTAACGCCTAAGGAAAAATGTGTGATGGTAAAGGTAAGGTTAAAAATGATGTTGACATTTTACGAACCTCTGTGCAGGCATACTTTGCACTGTCATATTTTTCAAGCTTCAGATCGACTGCTGCCATATTAATTTGATTCAGGACCGAGAAAGCATCCAACGTTTTTAGATCTTCGTCACTTACAGTAAGATGTGTAAACTCCTGCTTTTCAAAGCGTGTACGAAGTAAATTGTAATAACGATTTGCTTTCCGATACTTCCGGCGCGCTTCACAATACTTTTGTTGGGTAAAAAAATGGTTCCCAGCATTTCGAATACCAGTTAGTAAAGTTACCATTTCATCAGACTAAAAGAAGAAATATCTGTAAATACCTGCACATTTTTCAGAGATATAACAATTACTGTAAAATATGACATTTTTTTATCCCAATCTCGAGGGTAAGGCGGAAGTTTATCATCAGTCTCGTCATTATCTAAGTAACCCCAATCCTCCCATGGAAGTATTTCTCCACAGTCTGTGATTATAACGTTCTGCGAGAAATGAATGCATAATTTCTTGGTATTATCATCTATGAAAGCTCACCTCTTGCGGTTCACCATCATCATTGGAAACCAGTTCCATATCGGAAATGATAGACAAACCTCGGAGTACTTTTCCAACAACCACGTTTGTTCCATCAAGGTTATCGCACGACACAGATACGATGAAAAATTGAGAATTGTTTGTGTGGGGCTCACCATAATTAGCCATACTAATTGCACCTTCGTCATGCTGTAAAATGTTGCAATGTTTTCAAAACGTTTGAAGAAATGTTCTGTTTACCGGCAGGGTAAAGTTTTCATCTTCGAAAACGGGGCCATATATGCTTTCTCCGCTGGTGCCATCGTTGTTGACTACGTCTCCGCTTTGTGCCACATACACCCGAACTATTTTATGGAATCGTACTCCTTTGTAATGCAATTGCTTGCCTAATTGGCCATTGCCCTTTTCCCCTGTACAAAGAGCTCGAAAATTCTCCGCTGACTTTGGTACTACATCTTTTCTTAGCTCAATTACCATTCGCCCGGCTATAAAATATTTGGATTTAAAAATACATATACGTAACTAAACCTTCGGATTATAATTTACCAAATTCATCGCCAATAGTAATATCGAAATATACTAACGGATTGGTTTCACAAACCGGTTCTAATAATTTGTTCATTTCTATGAAACAGAGTACGAATAACTAACAAAACAAAGCTACACTAGGTATGAGACCATGGGCGTAAACACTAGCTATGGCAAAGTCGACTTCGAATTACGACAAAAATCGACTTTTTCCTTCTAAGGCGCCTGTTACACTATCAATACGCATCGCGATATTTGGATCGTGATCCATATTGATGGATCTAAAAATATGGGAAAATTTCCCAATACGGAACCCGGCTTTAAAAAAAAAACCAAAAATGAGGGGGTTTAGAGCGGCTTTCTGTGATTGTAAATCTGAAAACCCCACCCTCCGGAGGCTTATAGTTTTTATGGAAATTGAATTTAAATTTGCAATAAATGTCAACTTCAACCTCACTTTTTGCTTTGTAAACCAATTGAACTAAAATGTCGGTGCTGCCACACAACAAAAAAATTACTGAAAACGAGAAACAATAAAAACGGGCATTGTAATTATTTTTTAAAATTAAATATCGATGTATTGTTAAAAAAAAGTGATTCAGAGTAAAACGGAGAGATTTTGTAATAAAAATGATAACTTAGATATTTATCGAAGTATTGATTTTTATGGGAAAAGCGCCGCAGGCAAAAATTTTTAATAAAAAATCGCGCGATTTTTTATTAAAAGTTTTTATTATTTATCGAAGTATTGATTTTTATGGAAAAAGCGCCGCAGGCAAAAATTTTCATTACTTATCAAATTATCGATGTACGTTTTCTACATTTGTGTACTTTGAACTACAGTAAACCAGTAAATATTATTTCCTCCCGAAAAAAAATGATACCGTTATGATCAGGAGTAAGACCGGCTGACTTCCAAAACGTACCAATACAATGTTTGGATACTGTTCTACTGCGGTATTTAAACCGTTTATGTATGCAGAGTTGCGAAACATTGCATCCTTATACATTGCATACACTGACGTTAAGGAACAGTGCTGATACAATGTTTCTTCCCTTGATAATCAGCTGTTCTATTGTCAACTAGCGATGTTCCGATGACATAAAAGTATCGATAACAGTATGAAATGGTTTATAATCTGAGTATCGATGAAAATACTGGTATGTGTATCGGAAATAAAGGATAAATATTTTACCCTTTTGATACAAATACAAATTTTGACATAATATAAATGTTGAATTTTATGAAAATTAATAGGAATTATTTATGCGTAAAAACAAAGCACAAATCAAAAAGGTTTTATTCCGACCAATACCGAAAGGACTAAGCGCGAACTCCCGATGAAATTACATACGAAGAAATTCCAAATACTTTTTGTGCATTTTCCTGTTTAAGAGCTCAACCTAATATTACCGGCGTGAGTTTTTCTACGCACGCACGCAAGTTTTTCACATTTGATCAACCGAAATCAATTTGCGTGCGTGATTTCTCAGAGTTGCATTTCAGCCAAACTTACAGAAGTTGAGCAAAATTTGGGCATATATGCAGAATAGCTCCGATTCTCAAATTAAAAAAAAA
>NW_023458568.1:15133532-15134961 GCF_013731165.1 Rhagoletis pomonella | reverse complement strand
CCAGGGTACATTTGATATTGTCACATGGTAAAAAAACATGGTAGGTATTACCATGTTTAACAAAAAGAAAAAAAGTGGGTACATTTATCTATTGAAAATTGGTTGCAACGAATCTTTAAACCTTTAAAGAAAGTGGTTCGGTTTTCGGTTCGGATCAAACATTTGTGGAAAAATTCGGTTCGGTTAATGGTTCAGTTAATTAATAGAAAATATCGGTTTTCCGGTTCAAAACCGGTTCACGTCCCTGGTAGTGAGTGCAGGCGGCATGACACAATGGGAGCACGGTGACTAGTCATGTCAGCTGGGCGGGGTTCTCGCCTCACTACAGTTCCCTGCGCCATAGCAGAGACCCGCTTGCAGCCTCACCTACTGGTGAACAGACGCTGCAGACTTCAGTGAGCCCTTAAACCGAATAAGTCGGAGTGGCCCCACCGAAGCTCCCTCTCTTTCTGCCGTGACCCAAGGCTCCATTCAGATTGGTTACCGCATCTCGCACATGGGTTGCTCACGTTGCCCAGAGTGCACGAAGGAGGACGCAAGAGTCGGGATTGAGTATAGCGATGCAACTGTAACTGCATACCCAGCGCAATGACTATACCCCATTGCACTCCAACCATAAGTCCCACGAACTTGAAATTTGGTATGCAGACATATCAATGGTAGGTGCTTGTAGAAGAGTACTTATATGCGAGTTTGTAAAAGGGGGCGTGGCCCATCCCATAGGCGTGGAATTTTTTATCAGCTATAACTTCGGAAGTCACACGAACTTGAAATTTGCTATGCGGACATATCATTGGTAGGTGCTTATAAGAGAATCATCAATTATATAAATAGGCAATCATGTTTCCATTACACCCCATTTACGGCTAAACTATACTTCTAAGGTATAAACAATTACATATCATTAGAAAGGTATTTTGATGCGGATGTGCAAACAATTTTTAAAATTTCAAATTAGTTTAAAATAGCGCGAAAAAATCAATTCAAAGGTGACACCAATACCAATGCCATACATGTACATGGTTGGGGCGGAAATGCCCCCTAAATGTATGCTTTAATATTGATACTGAATTACAGAAACGTGCTAAGCAGCAGTTTAGGAATAAGATGTATGTATGTATGTACATGAATAGATTAGACTCAAACAAGGAAGAAGGTAAAGTTGAGTGTGGAGAAGAAGAAAGGAATAAATACAGAAATTAAAATAAAAGTAAAGAAATCTAAATATATAGACAAAGAGGAAGGAAAATTTAAATAATAACAATGGTGGGGGTGAATATGTAAATGAAGAAAAGAATGGACATATTAAGATCAGGATAAAGGAAAAAATAAAGATGAAGAAGAAGATGAAGACCAAGACGAGGAAGAAGACGAAGATGCAGATGAAGATGAAGATGAAGATGAAGATGAAGATGAAGATGAAAATGAA
>NW_023458568.1:15119285-15133432 GCF_013731165.1 Rhagoletis pomonella | reverse complement strand
TATAAATACGAGCAACCAACAAAAATTATGCAGAACGAAAAATGACATTGAAGATGGCACAACGCCGAAACCGGTTTGTCTCCAAACCAAATTTGACAAGGGATGACGGAAATTCGTTCCATAATACATCATACACACAGGGGCACCGAAATTGCGCATATGGAAACTGTGCATTTAGACATTATTTCGGTTTCAACCGAAACTGTGCATGTATGCTTTATTTCGGTTTTTACAAAATGCATTATTTCCGTTTTAAACCGAAACTGTGCATGAATGCATTACTTCGTTTTTTTTTCATATGCATTATTTCGCTTTTAAAACGAAAGTATGCATATGCATAATTTCGGTATTTTCTCATATGCATTATTTCGGTTTTCAACCGAAACTGTTCATGTATGCATTACTTCGGGTTTTTCATATGCATTATTTCGGTTTTCAACTGTGCATGTATGCATACCTTCGTCTTTCACATATGCATTATTTCGGTTTTCATCCGAAACTGTGCATGTATGCTTTATTTCGGTTTTTGCCATATGCATTATTTCGGTTTTGAACTGAAATTGTGCATGCATGCATTATTTCGGTTTTTCTTATATGCATTATTTCGGTTTTCTAACGAAAGTGTGCATATGGATAATTTCGTTTTTTCTAATATGAATTATTTACTTCTACTTAGTAAGGGTTTTAATCCCTAAGCGTGGCTGAAAGCCGCCTACGCAGAGAAAATTTCTGCGCAAAAATACGTCCGCCCTTCTTTTCCGGCGATACAGAAAGAAGAATTCTACTTAGTAAGGGTTATAATCCCTAAGCGCGGCCGAAGGCCGCCTACGCAGAAAGAAGTTCTGCGCAAAAGTACTTCCGGCCCCCTTTTCCGGCAACACAGAAAGGAGAATTCTACTTAGTAAGGGTTATAATCCCTAAGTGCGGCCGAAGGCCGCCTACGCAGAAAGAAGTTCTGCGCAAAAATACTTCCGGTCCCCTTTTGCGGCAACACAGAAAGGAGAATTCTACTTAGTAAGGGTTATAATCCCTAAGCGCGGCCGAAGGCCGCCTACGCAGAAAGAAGTTCTGCGCAAAAGTACTTCCGGCCCCCTTTTCCGGCAACACAGAAAGGAGAATTCTACTTAGTAAGGGTTATAATCCCTAAGCGCGGCCGAAGGCCGCCTACTCAGAAAGAAGTTCGTTTTCATGTATGCACTATTTCGGTTTTTGTCATATGCATTACTGCGGTTTTGAGTCGAAACTGTGCATGTATGCATTAATTCGGTTTTTGTCATATGCATTATTTCGGTTTTGAACCGAAACAGTGCATATATGCATTACTTCGTTTTTCTCATATGCGTTATTTCGGTTTTCAAACGAAAGTGTGCATGTATGCATTATTTCGGGTTTTTCATATGCATTATTTCGGTTTTCAACCGAAACTGTGCATATATGCATTATTTCGGGTTTTTTCATATGCATATTTCGGTTTTCAAACGAAAGTGTGCATGTATGCATTATTTCGGGTTTTTCATATGCATTATTTCGGTTTTCAACCGAAACTGTGCATATATGCATTATTTCGGTTTTTTTCATATGCATATTTCGGTTTTCAAACGAAAGAGTGCATATGCATAATTTCGGTTTTTCTAATATGCATTATTGCGGTTTTCAACCGAAACTGTGCATATATGCATTATTTCGGTTTTTTCATATGCATTATTTCGGTTTTTTTCGTATGCATTATTTCGGAAACAACAACAACCAAAAAGGAAGTAACTAAATCGCTCTGGACTGTTTTTTCGGTGTAAAGTTTAGTGAATTTGTTTCCTTTTCTCTTATTCGTCTTCACAAAAACCTTTTCCCCTGGTTTATATTGTCTTGTTCGTCTCTTTATATTGTGTCTTTTTAAGTCATTTTGTTGGGTTTGTATAAGTCTATTCTTTATTTCGTTAACCAGTTCGTCTGGCACTGTATGGATGATATCTATAGGTTTCCTGTTTGTCACGGAATGGACGGTGCGGTTGTACTTAGCCGTTGCTAGCAGAATTAATTCGACCGTGTCGGAAATGAAAGTCTCGAGCTTTTGGCAGCGTGCAATTTCCGTAAGTGTACTGTGGAACCTCTCCACCTGGCCGTTCGTCGTACTGTGAGCCGGTGGCGTGGTGTAGATCGTGACTCCGAAGTGGTTTTTTAAGATTGATCTAATAGTTTCTGAATTCAGTGACCTCTCGTTATCGCAAACCAGAAATTTAGTGTTTTTGTAAAAGTTGAGGATTTCGTAGATTGGTTCCTTAATATCCACTATGGCTCTGGATTTTATTGGAAAAACCATTGCAAATTTTAAGAATTTATCTATTGTTGTGGGAAAATATGTTTTGTCTGTTGAATAAATGTCAACGTGAAGGATTTCCCCTTGGTATGAAGGTATGGGGGTTGATCCTATTTCGGGGTTTGGGGGACGTCGTTGGTATTTTGCTTCATGACATATTTTGCAATTTGAAACTATTTCTTTTAGGATTTTCCTTAAGTCAGGGAAGTAGTAATTTTCCAGGACTTGCTTCTCATTTTCGCGACAGGATCTATGTGCACGATTATGTCCGGTTTGGAGGATTTCTCTGGTCCTCCTTATTAAAAACGTCGATAACTTGCTTTGTAGTGTGGCGGAACTTTACCCCTGGAAAAGATGTGATAAGCTCGTTTTGGATTAGTGCCAAAGTAGAGAGTTCGCATAGCAGCCCATTAACAAAATTCGGATTTACACATTGTTTCATGGCTTTCAATAAATCTTGTACGTCACTAAAAGATATTCGATGCCTCACTCGTGCCTTAAAAAAAATTTACGTGCTAACCGGTAATTTGCTGCCCTCCTCTAGTATAATCTGAGTTTGGAAATAATTAATGGGGTTTTTTACTGTAGGTATTGCTTGAGTTAGTGACAATTCGCTGTTGGTGGCCATATTTCCTGTGTCCACCTCGTTGTCCAGTGTATTTATGTGTTGCCGGGAAAGTGCATCGGCGACAAAGTTTTCTTTAGCTGGTTTGTAGTGGAACTTTGGTGAGTACTCTTCAACAAAAGCGCGCCACCTTTTCATCTTTGCATTTGGGTTTTTGTCGGACAAAGCGAAGGTGAGCGGTTGGTGATCTGTATAGATGTTCAAGTGTTTTACGCCGTATAGGTAGTTACGAAGTTTTTGTAGTGCCCATACAATCGCCAGGAGCTCTCTTTCATTGGTCGCATAGATTTGCTCTGTCTGAGACAGAGTTCTCGAGATCATAGTGATAGGTCTGCCGTTTTGTGACAAAACAGCGCCTATGGCATGCTAAGAGGCGTCCGTTGTCAAGTCAAAGGGCTGCTTGTAGTCTGGGTAAAGGAGCAGTACATCCTCTGATGCAAGAATCCTTTTAATTCTACCAAAGGCGTTAAGTGCTTCTTCGTCTAATGTTATTTATATTTTCCGGGATTGGTTAGCACCGATATTTCCATTTTCCCCACGTAGGTATTTTGTTACCCCTAACAATCGCAGCGTAGTCCTTTACGAATGGTCTGTAATAGCCAGCCAACCCCAAGAATGATCGTAAGGCTCTTAATGATTTGGGGACAGCGAAGTCCAAAATTTCCCTCACTTTATCGGGGCATGTCTTGATATCCTCTTTGGATACTGTAAAGCCCAGAAACTCGACACTTTCTTGAAAGAATTTGGACTTGTCGGCGGACACCCGCATATTAGCGGCGTAAAGTTTTTGTAGTACCAGGTCTTTGTCCTTTAAATATTGCTCAGCACTTTCTGAAAAAATTATGACGTCGTCCACATAGACGTGGCATATTTTACCGATTTCCTCTCTTAATACGTCATCAATGGCTCTCTGAAAAATGCTGGTAGCATTGTTTAGGCCAAAGGGAAGCCTACAGAATTCGTACTTGCCGTTATTGACCGAAAATGCCGTTTTTTCTCGATCCCGGCTAACTTAATTTGGTGGAATCCGGACTTGAGGTCTATTGCTGAAAAGAACCTGGCATTTCCAATGTAAGCCAAAATTACAGAAGTGTCCGGAATCGGGTACTTGTCACTCACTGTTTTGTTGTTCAGTTTTCTAAAGTCAATCACGAGTCTGGACTTCCTATTACCGTAATCATCGACGCCCGTCTTACTTACAACCCAAATCGGATTATTATAAGGAGAGCGGGATGGTCTTATTATACCGTCACGCAAGAGATTCGAAATCTCCTTATTGACAAACTCGGCTGAAGCTATGGGGTATGGGTAGCTCCTTGAGTAAACTGGAAGGTCATCGGTGGTCCTTATTGTTCCTAAAATATTGGTGTTATAGGGTAAAGCTTCGTTAGGGTCCGCGAAAACTTTAGCATGTTGTTGCAATAGTGCGGAAATATCCAACGTGCTCACGTTCGTTTCTATTAATTTATTAACATCCGGGCAGTAGTGATGGAAGAGTTTTTTCCGTCCACCGTCATAACTAAGAAGTCCACTTTTGCAGTCTATTTTACCGTTTACTTCCGTTAATAGGTCAAAACCTATGATACCGTCGAAGGTGTCTAAGCTGGGTAGGATAAAAAATCTGGTATTTTTATTAAAAATGTTGATTGTACAATACTTGTCAATTCTAGTGGTGCCATGGATAGATTTGACTGTAAAGGTGCGGTTTGCGGGTTTGATTCCCCTTAGGTCGCTGAGTTGTTTTATGTAGCTCTTCGCAGCACCAGTGTCAATAAGGAATTGTATACCTCTTCCCCCGATTGTTCGCTCGATATAGGGCAAGAGGGATTTTGTCCTAAAAAATTCACATCGTCATTTCGTCTTCGCCTTGGTATTCAACTTGGTTACATCCTTCGTAACCCTCGTTCTGGTAATAATTGTCGTAACTGGCATTATCCCAATATTCTCCCTCAGGATCGTCCTGCTCCTGAGTAAGGTTATTTATCCTTTGAACTTTTTGTAATGCCTGCTGGTCGCTCCCGTGCGGTCTTTTCTCTGGCCTTTCCCTACTGAGGGTCTGGGTGGTGTTTCGGTTAGACAAGCCACTCGGATTGCCAATATTTGGATTAGGAGCCCTTGGATAGGTTCCTTGATGGAACCTCCCATTATTACCATTTACTGGTTGAGGTTTGTTCTGTCTGAACCTTGAGAGCGATGGGTCTACATCCATTGGTACGGCCCTTTGTGTCTGAGTTTGTCGTTGTTGGTCAGGTTGGATCGCTCGGTACTGTGGTAAATACGGATACTGCCTGGGATTCTGAATTGATTGCCCGTTAAAGGACTGGGCAAACATGGACCTAGCTTGGTTTGATTCAAGCTCGTGTGCTAAAGCCAAAGCGGAGGGAAGATCGTTAGGTCTGGAAGAAAATAGTATGTCGCATAAAGGACGATTGAGCCCCGAAATAAAAACACGGAGAGCGTCCTCGCGGTATTTACTATTGAGAGATTCTATTAGGGTGGTATTTCCACCGTGAGTCATGATCGTCTTGTTTATTATTAGGGTCAGCTTCCTTTCGACCTCATCGTAAAACCCTACCACTAATAATTTACCCTGTCTTAAGGTGGACTGTGTTGAAGGATGAAAGCACACTATCTGCCGCCCCTACTACTTCATTTCTTATGATGCCTACTGCCTGGTAGTGTTTGGAACTACCTTGGAATCCCTCGAATACCTTATACGCAGTGTGAGCTGCTTGCCGCCATGAGACATAACGGGTAGGATCACCCTTGAATTCCGGCATGGTCTTTACCAGGTCTAAGGATTCGTCACACAATACATTTGGTTCAATTGTAACCGGCTCATACTGAACCACTTGAGTTGGGGTCTCGATTCTAGCTAATCTATTTGTAAGTTCGTCTATACGGGTCTGAAATTCCTGTCTGGATTGCAGTATTTAGAAGGGCTTGGAGAGTATGGGCGTCCATCGACATTGTTCTGTTTTTAGGAAATCTCCGATTCAAACACTACTTTTTTCTAAAATCTCGAATGGGATTTCTCAGATTTATCTTATTGATTTTAAACTTTTATTAATATACTTAGCTGCTAAACTTTCTACTTACATTAATATTTTCATGTCACTATCTTGTGTGCTCCTTGATCGCTGTATTTAATATCTGTATTGGTGGTTGTTAATATATCATCGTTATAATATCTAGTGTGATCCTTGGTCTCTGTATTGATGGTTGTTAATATATCATTAGTGTCTCCCTGATCGTTGTAATATCTTGTGTGATCCTTGATCGCTGTATTGATGTTTGTTATTATATCATTAGTGTCTCCCTGATCGTTGTAATATCTTGTGTGATCCTTGATGATCGCTGTGTTGATGGCTATTACACTTCAATGATGAAATTTTTTTAAACTTAATTGTGATCCTTGAGATCGCTGTATTGATGGTTGTTACACTTCAATGGTGAATTTTTTAAACTTAATTGTGATCTTAGGGATCGCTGTATTGATGGTTGTTATACTTCAATGGTAAATTTTTTTAAACTTAATTGTTATTTTTAATTTTTTTTTTTTAACTTAGCACTTGTAGTTCTGAGTGAGTCTATTTCTTTTTAGGAGGTGGGTCCGAACCCACGGCCAAACACGCGTGTCCTTTATAAGGATTTTATTCGCTTTGCCCCACGTTGGGCGCCAGTAAGATTTAACCACTTAGTTTTGATTAAGATTCTTTATTTCCCTTGGATTACCAAGGGCAGCCGGTCTCAGCGGATGAGTTGAAATAACTGACTACATAAAAGCGACGCTAGCGTCGAAATACCTACACTCTTGCCTTAATTTCAGATACTGCACGTTACTAGCCGCGTGACTTCTGCACTTACAATTGCTGGGCCAGTTCCGCTTATTGTCTTGCATTTGTTTTGTTGTTGCCACGCGCAAGACTATAAGTGTCTCGTCGGCAGAATGGCCGTATGAGTTATTAAAGCAGTATTGAACTTTAGCTTGTTGTTACGTGCAAAGCTATAGACGCGCCGTCAGCAAATTCGGTGGGAGCGCTGTTTTGGCCGGATGCGTTATTAAAGCGGTATTGAACTTTTGCTTGTTGTTACGTGCAAAACTATAGACGCGCCGTCAGCAAATTCGGTCGAAGCGGTGTTTTGGCCGGATGAGGTTACCTGTGTTAACTTATATTCTCATGCACAGAAGAATAGATTCGTGCTATTTTAACCAGTTTTATCTACTAGGTAGGCACATATGTGCATACATATCTATGTAGTTATAATGTTTGTAATGTTCAATAATTTTTTATAAAATTTCAACTTATACACTTAGGTCTCTTTTTATGCGGTTCTTTTTTATGCGGATTTGAATTTATGCGATTTTTCAAACACTTTTTTCGCTGTGGCGATTTTGCTTTTTTGAGAGCTTTTATTACTTTTTTCAATATGTAAGAGGCAATGTTTCTGATAAATAATTTGTCCTTGTATTCTTACATACAAGTAATTACTAAGTAATTTGACTAAGTAACTATGTTACATATGTATAAATGAGAATATAATATTTATAAAAATCATTATTTTGTCTTTCATTTCATAAATGAGTAGGGCATCAGCATTTTCAAGTGAATATTCCTGGTTTAACCCCCATACATATGTATGTATGTAGGATAATACAAACTACTATTTGATAATTAAGGCTGATCCACATAGAACGTGCGCGTTGATTTTGTAGTTGGCGTTGGTTTGACAGAACGCAAGTTAAAAGTATGCGTTCTACAATGAAACTTGGCAGAGACTACTTTGAAATATTATATTTCTTGCCTTCATTGGATTAAAAGGAAAAAAACATTTAATTTAATTTTATTTATTTGCAACAGCTGGCGACCGACGCAGCGATCTTTCTACTATGTGTTGGCCTTAGCGTTGCCAAATTTTGGATATGTGGACGGCTGCTTTGAAATTCGACGCCAAAGCAACGCCAAAGTTGTATGCGAACCGGTCTCTATTCTTTGTTTACGCAAATTTTCCCATGTCTACATATCCATATATACATGCATACATATGTACATATGTCCTTGAACAACAGGCTACAAATAAATTTTTTCACCAAGGACTATATTTCATTCAGGTATACAGCATAACTGCTACAAGTAGCAAACTATTTTGGGGGTGTTAACAAGTGCTTACTTGTTTTTTGTTTCTGCGGCACAAACGATTATAATATCTTCGTTACTTACTTTTCTCTGTAAAGACAAAATACATGCATATGTACATACATACATAAATGCATATATACATAAATACGTACATACAAACATATATAAATATGCATGTTATGTGTGTACACATGTATGAATATAACTCTAAATAAAATTATAGTTTAAAAAACTAAAACCTCCCTATTATAATTGCCATTCGTACTGTCATCAGGTATATATAGAATAGAAATCGCTGCATCTTTTAGGCGCCTCTTTATTACATAGTTACATCCCGAGTTAAAAAAAAGGAAGGTAAAAATAATTCATTCCATAATCCATGCTTGTGTATGTAATAAATTTTATTTGTTGTTTTAAATGCTGGCCTAATATAATACTTTACATATATACATGCATGTGTACATACAATTATTAACATACTTTCGTACATAATCTATTGACATACATTCCCACATTTTTATGCACAAAAATGCATGTGTTGTATAGTACACTCGGAGCGCTCGCTCGTCGCTCACTCGTCTTTCCTAGCAGAGTGAGTATGCAGACAGCTACTCGCCTCGCACTGCGAGCGAGGCAACACACAACAGCCTCGCTCGTTTAATAGGAGCGCGAGCAAACAAGCAGCGCTCGCTCGTTCTAAAATATGTATTTATATATATGAATGTTTTTCATTTATTTTCAGCCTTAAACGGATTTACTTTTCAAAAAGGCAAATAAAAATTGATTTTCTTTGTCGAGTTTGTCGAGTCTTAACCGCCAAAATAACGTAAGCGACAAAAACTGAATTTTACAGGAGACGGTTTTTTCTGTCTAAATTCTCTTTGAGTATAGATAATAACATGATATTCAGTTCTTAACCATTATTTTGGTCTACATACATGATGTGGTAAGTTTCATTTGCTTAAGTAAAGCGTAAACGGTGTTTTTGTCGCTTACGTTATTTTAGCAGTCACTAAAAAAACTTGTTGTACCAACTTCTGGCGGTTACGTTAAAATTGTCATTTTAAAAATTCCCACACATACACATAATTTTGTTGTTATTTTTTATTGTAGTTTTTATATGCATAGGTGTGAATTAAAAAAAAAAAAAAACATTATATGAGAGGTTATATAATAAATTTACATTTATTTAAATTTATTGTGCAGCGTCCTCTTCATCCGTTTCCTTTAAACAAACTCTAATGTTTTCACTGTAGTTTAATCTTAGATATTCCTGGTGAAATTTGTTTGGTATTAAATTTTTTTCGCACAGTTTCGTTAAATCGTTGTATTTATTTGCTGAAATAGTTAATAAGTTACTATATAATTTGGAAGGGCCATTTTTCAATATTTCCAATTTTTGTCTTGTATATTTAATTAAATCTAGGTCAAAGTTGTTTTGTTCCGAAGTGTCTAAATAACCATATTTAAGAATAATGTTAGAAGATTATTTTTGAAAAACTGCTGAGCGTAGCGTTGTGAAACAAATTTTTATTGTAGGTGGAAATAGAGCTAGGGAAAATAATTTCCAATCCTTAAAATCAGCGTTGTTCATCAAAATACATTCGTAACCTCTTGGTCTAGTTCCGGCATTACGAATCATAGTAAATCATGAAAAATGTTAAAGTAGCAAGCATGGCTCTGTTTCTATTTTGGCCAGCACAACTGTCACAATACAAACTCACAAAGCTATGAGTTCGTCGTTGGTCGACAAGTCTTAAATATTGATAAATTATAGTACATATTTCGTAACAACCGCGTTTTCCTTCGCTCTCTCCCCATAAAAAGCAAAATCCGTTTTTAGTACCACTCTCGTAAATAATTATTATATTATTATTATTAGCATTATTTAATACTTTTTTAAGGTCGAAGCTGGCACATTAAAACGTAGAATCAGTTTGACTTAGTGACTGTTCCTCCAGAAATATTTTTTTCGATATGCCTTTGTCCTTAATTGGTCCAACAGAAGTTTTGTCTCATGTTCCAAATTATTATAGGTAGTACAAGTAGGACATTTGTCTTTTTTTGGTTTATGGAATCCAATATTGAAATTTGATATAAAAATGTTTCTAAAAACTCTTATCGACGATTGGGCGGATGTATTATTTATATGTTTTAAATGTTTAATATAATATTTATATAATTCCGAAACGTTGGAAAACTCTTGAGGTAGATACAATTTATTGCTTTTGTTCCGACAATAGTGCGAAGGAACTGCTGGTAATTCTTCAATGAAGGATTTAATGAGATCAACTTTGGTTGCATCCGATTTTTTATAAGGCAGAGATTTCTGTTTATTTATGCTAACCACTTTCAAACACTTGGCATTGCCTACTGCTGACCTTAAAATCTGTTGGGAAATGTTGAGCATTTTTAAAAGAAATTGTTGGCACACTTGATGTTTTTTTTATTATTGTAATCGATAACATATTTGTAGCTGTTTTGCCTTCTGATGCTTTGGGCTCTCTTCCGCGAAATTGGCTTATGTGTAATGCATGAGAGCAACCAGTCCTTTTGCCTACTTCTGCTGTCAATTCCCCAAAAGTGCTCGTTAATTAACAACCTATCCTGCTCTGTTAGGTTACTACAACTATTTCCACACTTTTTATACCCGAGCGCACTTGTGCACAAGGGTATATTAATTTTGTTCACATAACGGTTGTTTGTAACAGCCAAAACGAATGGAGATAGATATAGACAAATGTATACATAAATGATCAGGATGAAAAAATAAATCGACTAAGCCATGTCTGTCTGTCCGTCCGTCTGTCCGTCTCTCCGTCTGTCCGTCCGTCCGTGTACACGATATCTCGAGCAAAAATTGAGATATCTCAACGAAATCTGGTATGTAGGTTTCCCTTAATCCAAGGTAGGTTGGTATTGAAAATGGGCGAAATCGGACTGTAACCACGCCCACTTCCCATATAACGGTAATTTCCACAAATACGAAAACTGCGATATTTTAGTAACTACTGCAGATAATTCCTTTCCACTTTGTTTTCCTTCATTCAGCTATCTTCGAAAAACAACTGATAGCTGGCAATGATGCACATGTTTCCGCAAGGGTTGCAGCATGTGGATTTTTCGTTTTTCGTAGCGTAGCTACGAATTACGAATTACGAAAATTCGGGTTCTAGAATAAGGGGGTTAATTTTGAGGGAAAGCTGCTAGTTTCTGATGGAAAAATTTTTGCCAACAACAATTTGGCAACAAGAAAGCAGCTGATCAAAAACATCTGGTTGGAATTTACGCAAATCGCAAGTTAAAATGGAAGTTAAAATAGTAAAATGCGACTAATTATACTTATAAAAAGTAAGTAATTATTCGTTTGGTAAGTGAACTGTGCCAGGATAAGACTTCGGGATTTGTTTTCTTACGTTTTCAATTTTATACTTTTGAATTTTAACAAAATTTCTATCAGCTGTTCGTTTAACTTGCAAGTTTTTGCAAATTTTCTGTTCGCGTACTATTTTGGATATTTTTCTTTTGTGAGAGAACAGATGACATTTCGCCGAAATTTTATTGTTGGATATATTTTACTGGAGATTTAAACGAACATAGTTATGGACTAACCAACATTTACCAAACATTTAACAAAAATGCTACGAACGGCGGTAACTGACGTAAAACCAGAATTTGGCCAACGGGATATTTTGAATTTTCTTTAATATCAACCTTACGTACATTAGAATAATAATAAAATTAATTTTTTTACGTAACAGGCTATATATAAGAATTAAAGATAATTTTCTGTTTTATTTAAATAAAGTATTCAATTGTATTACTAATTAGTAATTTTTTTGTTTAAAAAAATTTTTTTTTATACAAAAGGTATTTTTTCCTTTTAAGCGTTTTTTTTTAATTTTTATATAAGAAGTATACAAATGTGCATATCAGAAGAAAGGGGTTTAATCGCCTTTACAACAGTACCAAAATATTTTTTTTTATAAAAAAAGGTATTTTTTCCTTTAAATGTGTTTTTTCTCAAATTTTTATATACGAAGTATACAAATAGGCATAGCAGAAGAAAGGGGATTTATCCTCTTTACAACGATCCCAATTTTTGTAAAATCGGTTAGTAATTGTTTTGTTTAAAATATCTTTTTGTAAAAAAAAAGTATTTTTTCCTTTAAATGTGTTTTTCTCTAAAATTCTTATATACAAGGTATACAAATATGCATATCGACAGAAAGGGGGTTTAATCACAAATACCATTTAAATAAAAGCAAACGGAGGACTACGTCTATATTTTTAGGATAAATAACAAATGTCCTATTTCGAACTTCCAAGGCAAATATCTCGATTTCGGAGGGTAACTTCGAAAAACGGAGAGATTATTTTTTTACCTATGACTCAATTTCTTAAAAAGATTGGCTTGGTCCAATACCCAGGAAAGAGTTGATTTTGCCGTACAGTATAATTTTATTTAAAAATAAAATTTTTGGTTTGGTTTTTTTTTGTGGCTCTTTGTACCATTTAGAATTTACATGTGGTTCTTTTCGGCCTCGTCCTTGCCCACGGTGCAGCGAACAAAGGTGGCGCCGTCAGTGGTACCGCTACTTTGGTTTTGCCGATTTTGACAGTTGTAGTAACTTGTAAATACAGTATATTTTGCTTAGCTGCACCTCTTTTCGCGCACGAAAAACTTGTGCACGTAACCGAAAAGGCATTTAAGCGAATTTTCTTTACTTCTTCAATGAGGAAGGTATCAGAATCCCTATGGAACCAAATATTGGCGGACCACTTACCATGTAGAAATTACTGCAAGCGAAATTTTTACCGAATGTTACCTAATTATCTATATAACTACATAAATTGATAGCCATTTTCGTTGTTCTGCGAGATGATCAAAATAAATAAAAGGTAGTAAAATTAGATAATTGTAAGGCCAATTGATAATAGTCGCACAATTTTTAAGGCAGGTATCGCCAATGTGCAGGTATTTTGAATGCATCTATCGGAGCAGTTTCCTTATAAATGTTAAAAATAATGCTTTTGATGCGCATGGGGTAAGTATCTTAAATGTGAACTTAAGCATAGAGGCAGCAAAGCAAAATATACTGTAAACCTTTGTTTACAAATCAGCGAGGGAGAAATTTGAATTATAAGTGAAAAATCAGCTTAGATTGTGTTGGTTTGTAATTTGTGAGTGATTTTTGAGTTGAAGACTGCGTAAAAACTAATAAAATGAAGTGCTGTGTGTTAAATTGCGACAGCCATCAAGATACAAGATGCGTAGATGCAAGTGTAGCGCTGGGACGAATCGCTGCATTTTGTGTACATAGGGCACGGCAAAGCCGTTCCCGAAATGTTTTTTTTTTTATTACATTAACAGAATTTCCTCACAATGATTTTGCTTCTGCTCCAAGCAGCCTCCATTAGTAAGTTAACTAATCAATCCCGCTGAGATGCTGCCGAAGTTTTTTGCAGCAGCCTTAATTGCAAAGCAATGGAGTGCACTAAATCGTTTGCTGAAGCAGCATCAATTGCAAGGCAATGGAGTGCACTAAAATGTTACCTATTCTCTAATAGATTAGGTAAAAATGCAATATTTTCGCATTTAGCAAAATTAAAACACGTTTTTCGCTGTAAAGAGAACTGTTTTGGCAGTTTCAACTCGTTCTTCTTTTCGCTCTATTCTTTGTTTACTTGTCGTACACATATGTCAACGCCCAGGACGGCGCAATTTTGTATTCTATCATTCTTGGTCCTTGCCCACTCCTGGACTAGAGTATTTAGCGTCTTTACCTTAGCATCTAACAGCTACTAAATGGCAAATTATTTTTTACTTTAGTATTTACCAACTCCTAAATACCTATGTTTTTTATTTGAGTATATAGCAACTTCTAAATACCTAGGCTTGCCAAATTTTCTCGAAGAAAAGCCTGACGTTAGTCAAATTTGAATTAAAATAAAGTTTAAGTGTAACAAGAACCAAAATGTGTTTATTTAAATCTAAAAATAACAGATTACATCGTATGTATAAGTGATTTCATCGCATTAGAAAATATCAATTTGTCTAAATAAA
>NW_023458568.1:15108356-15119185 GCF_013731165.1 Rhagoletis pomonella | reverse complement strand
GAGAGTTATTATTATACAAATTGAAAGTAACTTGTTTCTTTTTAGTCGTTGTTGAAACTATATGGTTGTTAGTGTTATGTGGTTCTGTTATTGCAACTATTGCTGGCTTTAGTCTGTCAATCGAAATAATTTTAATTTCATTATTCACATCTACCTTAAAATATTTTTTGTCTTTTTCAATAACTCTGTAAGGCCCTTCATAAGTATGTTGAAGAGAATGCTTGTTAACAATGCGAATAAAAACAAATTTGCAAGTTTGTAAATCTTTTGGAACATAAATTCCTGAATCGGAAAATTTGTGATGTTTTAAATTTGAATTAAAGTTTTTAAAACGTTCCCGTAAACTTCCTAAAATTTCGGCGGAAGTAACATTTTCTGTAGTTGGCACAACAAGTTCTCCAGGTAGACGCAAATTTTGGCCAAAAAGCATTTCAGCTGGAGTGGCTGCAATATCTTCTTTGTACACTGAACGCAAACCAAGAAGAATAATCGGTTGCTCATCGTACCAATCTCTAGTTCCATTCCTAGCCAAAATTGAAGTTTTCAATTGTCTATGGAATCGTTCCACAATACCATTACTTTGAGGATGATAGGAAGAAGTTGTGATATGATGACTACCAAGTAATTTAGTAAGTTCCGAAAATAATTTGGACGTAAATTGAGTACCCTGATCCGTCGTGATTTCTAAAGGCACACCGAAACGCGAAACATATTCATTAAAAAATTTATTTGCAACTGTCTGTGCAGAGATATCCTTTACAGCATATGCTTCCGGCCAACGAGTAAATCTATCCATAATTGTTAAAATGTAGCGGTAACCTCTTGAAACAGGAAGCGGTCCAACAATATCTAAATGTATATGTTCAAATCTGCTCTTCGGAATTGGAATTGTGCTCACAGGAGATTTTGTGTGACGATAAACTTTAGATTTCTGGCAACTTATACATCCTTTTGACCATATGTTTATCTCCTTGTTCATACAAGGCCAATAATACTTCTTCACTGTCCTGTTGCTGTTCACTCTGTAAAATTTTGAAATTAAGTTCTGAATTTTTAATCACATCTATTTCAATCGCACGAGATAACGTGTCAGCTACAATGTTGGCCTGTCCTTTAATATACTGTATGTCACTAGTAAACTGTGCAATAAACTTAAGATGCCTTGTCTGTCTTGGACTACGCTCAGTTTTGGAATTTAGAACAAAAATCAAGGGTTTGTGGTCAGTAAAAACCGTAAACTGTCTTCCTTCTAATAAATACCGAAAATGTTTAATATGTATTCAAATAAATTGCTAAAAGTTCCCTGTCAAAAGCACTATATTTCATTTCTGCTGGAGAGAGTTTCTTTGAAAAGAACGCAAGTGGTTCAGACTTATTATTGAAATGCTGCTGTATGACACCACCAATTGCTGTATTGGATGCATCTACCGTTAAAGACAATTTTGCATCTTTACTAAAATGATTTAGCAAAATCTTAGATGCAAACTTCTCTTTAATGCATTCAAAAGCTTTAATGGATTTGTCATCCCAAACCAAAATTTTGTCTCGCTTTTTACTTGTTTTATTAATTAAATCATATATAACTCCAGTAAACTCAGCTAATTTTGAAATATATCTATGGTAATAGTTAACCATACCAATAAACTTTTGCGCTTGTTTTATTGACTTCGGTCGTTCAAAATTGCGAATCGCTTCTACTCTGTTTACAGAAGGCTGTATCCCTGCCTCAGATAAACAATGTCCTAAAAAATCTATACTTGGAACACCAAAAATGCATTTGCTTGGTTTGACGACTTTGAAAATATATTTGTATTCCTAAGGTTCATATTAAAATCGTGAATATGAGGCAAAGGATAACGATCCGGTACAGTCACATTATTAAGTCTTCTAAAATCACCACAAGGACGCCAGTCATTAACTTCTTTATTTGGTACTAAATGAAGTGGAGATGCCACAGATGAATTTGATGGTCTACAAATCCATGTTTTTACCAAAAAATCTAAATCAGTTTTAGCTACTTTAAATTTGATAGGATCTAAGCGCCTTGGCTGAGAAAAAGGAAGGTTTCCTTCAGTGACAAGTCTGTGAACCGTTGTATGCTTAACCGGTTTTGAGTAATCTGGCTCAGAAATAAGGGAAGGAAATTCCTTCAATAATTTTGTATATTGATCATCTACTGAAAAAATTTTCGGAAGAGGGACATTGCAAAAGTACGAAATTGTATTAACTGATAGATTTGTTAACAGATCTACTAAACACTTGTTTTTAATATCAATAAGAAGTCCATATTTACACAAAAAATCTGCTCCTATAATCGGCTTCGCAATATCAGCAATCAAAAATGTAAAAAGGAACTCACGCCTTAAACCCAAATTAATATTCAAAAGTTTCTTCCCGTATGTAAAAATAGTTGAGCCGTTAGCTGCCGTTAAAATTATATCTGAAGATTTCCTAGTATTCGAAAATTTAGAAACTGGAAGTACCGAAATTTCTGCTCCGCTATCAATTAAAAAATTTAGTTTGTTTGTTTTATCAAATATAAAAAGGCGACGTGCGGAAATGTCCAAATTCCCGTTGTTTGTCGCCGCAACAACGGACGACTTTAGTTTGTTGGACTATTATTTTTCGAAAATGCACATGGTTGTTCACATTTTTTAGCCTTGTTTCCAAATTTATAATGATATCTACATAACCAATTCGGATTGTCGCGTATTTAAAAATTTTATTTTTATATAAACTTAATTTTAATTTAACGTATTTTAAATTTCAAAAAAGAAAAAATTCTGAAGTAATCAAAAATTTTCTTTTTGATTTACATAAATTGAAAAAGAACTTAATTCAATAATTTCAAAAATAACAAAGTACAAAAATGAACAAAGTACAATAGTAAATAGTATTAACACTACACTAGTGTTGGTTACAAGGTAGCGTGGTCCTGTATTAGTACTTAACCTAGTCCCACTTTTTGCAGGGCGTATGCATGCGCGTTGAAGATTTTTGTGCTATCGCTTTGTATTGCTGTGCAGACGTCGTTTTCTTTATTTTTTCCCTTCACCTATACTCTATCTTCCTTCTTACTCATGTAACGTTTTCAGTTTTAAAAATTTCACTCTCCATTTTTGCGATACCGCCGCCTAAGAAGTTTCACTTCAAAAAGATTTTCCGTACGTTTCCAAGGCAGTTAAAAAATGCGTATAATTCTCGTCACGAAATTGATATCATAAATTTTGTGTTTCTAGTTCAACTTTCGTCACTCGAAAATTTTACCTAAGGAGGTGTTTTATTTGATAACTTTGACAAATACATAGTTTAGGAAGAGCCTGCCTGAAACTATACAACAGTGATTCTCAAAGTTGTTCAGGTGGATCCCCAGGGGTCCACGGAAGACTCGACGGGGGTCCACGGTGATGTGAAAAAAATATGGGGGTCCATGAGTTGTAAATAGGGGTCCACGAAGTTTTATCTGGTTTCGATGTAAAGAACCAAAAATGGTTGCCTCTTTATTTAACTTAAAGTTATTTAACTTAAATTTTTTTAGTTAGTGTTTTTCCTGTAGACTAAAAAGAACCGGATGCTGGTATGCCAAAGAGTGGGGCGGGACGAAAATTGCTGGCAGCAGAGATTTAAGCACTTGTGTATTTTCAATGCTACAGGATAGTACGCCACCATTATCTTTTTGAAGAGATTCTATAATTTTGAGTTCCTTGAGACTGAATGCTGGTTTGATTCCATCGCTGAGACCGGACTCACACATTGTCGATTCTTCACTGATGACTCCAAAACTGACTATGGGTCATGATCTGGAGTCTTTTTCTAGTTTAATGGAGATAAGCTTCACTTTTCTGTAGGGGAATATGCTTCGGTCTTCCGGGATGAGGTAATTGCAATACTCAAAGCCATGGACTACGTGGTGGAAGATAGGTGGAGAGGAAGGAGTTTACGTGATTACAGTGACAACCAAGCTGCACTTAAGGCATTGGACAGCCTTCTATTTAAGTATTTCCAAACTAGTTCGGCAATGCAAGTCTCAACTAAAATATGATGGTGAACATAACGAGGTTGTTTTACTCTGGGTGCCAGGTCACTCAGGAGCACCTGATTATGAGACATCTGATCATTTAGCCAGAGTTGGCTCAGACCAGGCATTCCTCGGCCCGCAACCAGTGTTAGCACTCCCACCTTCGGCAATCGAAGCCACCATCAGAAACTGGGTGAATACTTCGGTCAGAAATGACTGAGAGGCATCGAGGGGATGCAGGTGGGCAAAACTTATGTTGCCTTCAATCTCACAAGGTTTATCTATTTTTTTGCTCTCACTGAGCAGACGACACTGCAGACAACTTGCTGGACTGCTGACTGGTCACTATGCGGAACAAACACCTGACTGTGATAGGCGTAAATGACAAGTCCATTTGCCCATCTTGCCTTGAAGAAGATGAGACGGTGGAACACTTTTTGTGCTTCTTGCTTGCTTGTTTATTTGCCGTCGACTTTTTTAAACTCGTTATTACCTCTATTTGCAGTTTCTGAATTAAAAATTTGGCGTAAAAAGCTTAGCCTTTTTGATGTTTTAAGTTTTGTGTTTTAAAAATGTGACAAATATTGTTCGCCTCACCTTAAAACTCGGAGCGATAAAAATAAAAATGATGGCTTTAACACAAATAAACTATTTTACATATACTCCACTTGCAAAGTTATGAGAGAGGAGAACATTTGATGAGTTTATGGTGATCGCAGTGCTCGTAAAAAATATAACTCTTCCGAGCGAGAGAGTATTTTGATTTATTTACGAGCTCTATTTTTTTTAAACCTACAAGTGTGTAATCACATAATTTTTATAAATAGAACACAAGAAAATAGTTTACTTTTATTTTGGCCACTCTGAGTTTAGTTTTTGAATTCACCCACAATGCAAATTTACATTGTTAGATCTAATTTTCACATTAAATTTTTTTACGGGTTTTGGGAATATTTAGAAATGTATCAGCAGGGGTCCCCCGAGACCAGTAAATTTTTGAAAGGGGTCTACGAGAAAAGAAATTTTGGGAACCTCTGCTATACAATAAAGCAAATAAGCAAATGGATGTATAGAATTGACAACAACAAGCACGCTGTCAAGTTTGAATATCGGCAAAACAGCTGCACTTGATAGTAGTTGGTTGAATAAGGAAAATGAATTAGCAACAAGAGTTTACGGGGTATACATAGCTCAGTGGTTAACGCTTCTGACTTTGCACATCGATTACGTAGGTTCGATCCCTGCTGAAGTCTAGAAAAAGAAGTCTGATGAGGAGATGTGGCGATCTCTGGCATAGCTGCTATAACTTCTACCGCTTAGACTTTGTTGGTTTTTCAATTTTTCCTAATAAACAATCGTGGTACAATAAAAATATTAAAAATAAGAAATGGTAATAAGCCACAGTAACATTGACAAATAAAAAATTTGTATGTCAAAAATTTTTCAAGAAAAATAATGTTTAAAATATTTCTTTTCATAGAGAATTTCGATGTGTGTATGAGTTTTTTTTCAAATTTTTTCCTTGCCCCGTTCTCGAGATATCTGGAAAACTATTAAATCGATTTGCTTTTGTTTTTAAACATGTATTAATCAAGCTCAAACTTCATATTAATTTATTATTTATGTTTATGCATCAACCCTAAAAATTTGAAACAAATCAAACACACGAAGTTTGAACCCCGTCCGTCATATATTTTTATATGAGAATTGAAGCCGGTTTTGTTTTTTTGCTTAAAAAGTACTTGTTTGCTATTTATAGTGACTTTTCCTGCCTATTTCGCTATTTTATTTTGCCTTTTCCAGCCTATTTCGTTATTTTATTTTGCCTTTTTTGTGGGTTTTTAATTCCTAATAATCCGTTCCCTGGTAATAAGTTAAATGAATTATTAAAGTATGGGTATATATTGACATGGGTTAAAAATGCCTTTTTCTTGACTTTATTTAAGTGGGTTGCCATATGTTTTTGAAATTAAATTCAATTTGAATTAAGGGAATTAGATAATAATAGATTGGCGCTTACACATATGTTAGTGTTTGGCCGAGCTTCTCCTCTGAATTGTGGCGTGCGCCTTGATGTTGTCACACAAAGCGGAGGGACCTACAGTTCTACGCCGACTCCGAACGCCGATTGTATTTTTATGAGAAGCTGTTTTTCATGGCAGAAAAACACTCGGAGGTTTGCCATTGCCTGCCGAGTGACGACCGCTGTTAAGAAAAAACCTTTTTTCTATATTTTTTGCGATGTTGCTTTGACCAGGGTTTGAACCCAGATGCTGCGGAGTGGAAGCGCGCACTGCTTACCACTAGACCACAGCGGCCGAAGGGAATTAGCTACCCAATTTAAATATATATCTCCATATGTGTCAGACGAAAAAGTTTTAACAAGGATTTGGTTTTAAAATATTTAAAATTAGAATTTAGTTATTGTATGCATAAGTTAAATGAAATATTTAAATATGACGTGAAACGAAGGTGGTAAGATACCCTTAGTTCGAATATTTAGAATATTAAAGAGGGTTGCCACCTCTTTAAAAAGGTAAACTCAAATTATTTAATAAGTTAAAGGAATTATTAAAAATATGGGTTTCAAATGAAATGGGTTCAAAAAGACTTTATTTCTGAACTGTTTTTAGGAACGCAAACACGTATTCAAAAAATCAAATTTAACTTAATTCCTTAGGCACATGAAGTATGTAGGTATCAGACGGAAGAGATTTGTTTATTTCTTAACTATATTTAGGAGGGTTTCCAGCTGTTTCATAAGCCTTAGCTAACTTATGCACGAATCCGAAGACGAAGATAATGCGAAGATGAGCATGGACATGAAGAAGAATACTAATACGGGGACCTAGGCTAACATAAGAAGTAATACGCATTTTTGCAGTATGAAAAGAAATAAAAGTGAAGTAGTGATACACGTCATGGCACATACCTATCTATTTATAAGCTGATGGTTAGAGTGGTCCACGAAATCCTTTTTTACCTCCCTTTTATTAGCTCGGGATGTAACTATTTGTAGCGATTTCTATTCGCAAGTGACATACCTGACGACAGTACGAACGGAAATTATATTAGCGAGGTTTTAGTTTTTTAAACTATAATTTTATTTTATATTATTCAGTGCTCACGCAAAATTTGTGTTCCTTTTGCTAAAAAAATGAAAGTATGTACATAACTTGATCTAAAAAAATAATAAAATTTAGAGGTCGCTCCAGTCCATTTTTGTTTTGCTTAAAACTACTCGTCCTTCAATCCGTGCGCACGGGAAATTCCTCTGGAAATTTAAGTTTTGTAAGATCTTATAATATGCTTTCGAGGCCGCTGAATACGCTAGGAGAGTTATTTTTTCGAGCCGGCTCTTACCTTTTTTAGATAATACGAATAAATAATAAAAAAAAGCCGAAATTGAACTTTAAAATGTGATTATTTCTTAGAAAAAGTTTAAAGCGGTACGTTTTTTAAATACAGGCATCAGCCACGCATCTAGATTCAGGTTCAATAATTACCCAATATCTCGAGAAGTAATGAACGTAAAATCCTCTGCTATGACTCATTTCGCTAAGGTTATGGCTATACATATCATCATTAACGTAAAATTAAATAAATTTTTTCTAAGAAATAATCACATTTTAAAGTTCAATTTCGGGTTTTTCGTATTATCTAAAAAGGTAAGAGCCGGATCGAAAAAATAACTCTCCTGGTGTATTCAGCGGTCTTTAAAGCATATTATAAGATCCTAAAAAACTTAAATTTACAGAGGAATTTCGCGTGCGCAAGGATTGAAGGACGAGTAATTTTAAGCAAAACTAAAATGGACTTGAGCGACCTCTAAATTTTATTATTTTTTTTTAAATCGAGTTATGTACTTTCCTTTTTTTAGCAAAAGCAACACAAATTTGCGTAGCACTGAATAATATTAAAAAAAAAGGATTTCGTGGACCCCTCTACTGTGGGGTACATATGATCGAAGTTAATGTGGGTCTGCTTTTCTATTGCTAGGTGTAATATCTTGCAATTCATATTGATTTATTAAGTTCAATTCAATGCAATCAAAACGAATAGTTCATGTACCGTTTTTAAATTGAATGTGGTCTTAATATAACGTATTCTACGCTTAGGGTTAGCGCCTGCGGCTCCAATACAGCCCGCAGGTCAAGACGAAGGCGCTGGACTGATCCTTTTTATTTTGTAAATTTCAGGACCCTACCTTCTAATATCATTCGTTTTCATGAGAAATATTATTTCCCATTTTTATAGATTTTTTGATACACACAGTCCCGTCTTGAAAATTTTTTAAATCAGACAAAACCTACGCCCCATCAAATGTAGCTAGCTTTGAGGTTTTTTAAATTACCGTTGCGTTGGCGGAGCCCATGGTTTTTGTCAAATTTTCAATATGTCGCTTACGATGCCTAGGCGCAATGTGTATCAAAATTTGGTTGAGATCGGTCAAGTAGTTTTTGAGATACACATCTACGATATAAGTGGGCGATGCCACCCCCATTTACCTAAAATTTCTTGAAAATCCACTTATTTGCTTAAGAGCGATTATATATATATCAATTTTGAATAAATATTGTTGAACTAGCTTATACCCGTGGGTTTCACCCCGCGCTTTTATACAAATATGAAAAATAATTTAATGATGTTAGATTTTATTTCTGTGCCCATTTCGTTATAGCTCGTTATTTTTTAAGCGAGTTAAGGTATTTAGGCCGTTTAAAACTATGAAATTATAAAATCTCGTCTGCGAGCTAGGCATACCTAAGATATCAATCCCTCTAAGTTTACCTTAAGATGGTTCCAGGTATACGACGCGTGAACGTGTAACCTTCTTGGAGGTGCCACGGCGGGTTCTAATATTTCCAACTCAAATTTAGTAACCTGGGCTTGATAAAATACCACTTCTCATTACTGTAGCAAATGCCTCAAGAGAGCAGATTATAAGGCCGAACCCGGCTTTCCCTTTTCCATTTAATGAAATTTATTCTGTCAGTACGGCACTTATAAAATAAATCTCCGTAACAAGTTTAAAATACTTCGAGAGATTTTCTATCCTTCCAGAGATATGTATTAAGAAGTCTTTAGTATGCATGGGAGGCGACATGCCTCCTTTTTTAATAACTCACATTTTTTCCATGTGCAATTGATACATTTTGTATACACAACTCCATACCAAGTTCCAGTATTCTCCCACAAACACTTCCAGGGATATGTGGTAAGAAAAAGTAAATTTGTACTGGAAGTGCCACGCCCCCTTTTCTTATAACCCTAATCTTCTTCCATAAATTTAGAATTGATTTTACATACCCCAGTACCAAGTCCCAGTACTCTGCCATGTAGCACGGATATTAAAAAAAAAATTAACTTAATTGTTGGAGGGAGAAAAAAAGTTAAATTTCGCAGGCCTGTGTTATTAAATTACACTGTACAGCACTCGGCTGGGTATTGAACCAAACCAACTTTTTTTAAGAGACAGAGTCATAAGTAAAAAAAGTAAGTTCTCGGTTTTTCGAATTTAGCCTCCGAAATCGAGATATGGGCCTTCGAAGTACGAAATTGGACCTTTGGTAAAAAATTATTTTTAATTAATGCATGTGAAAAGCAAAAAAGGTAAAAATGCAGGCGTGGTCCGCCTTTTTCTATTATTTATATGGTATATAACTTTTTTTGTAAATACTTATATTAAAGGTGCTATAACGGGTCAAAGGTCAGATCTTCGAAAAAATAAAACCTAATATTTCCGAAAATTTTGAACTGATTTTTAAAAGATTCATATCATTGTAAAGGCGATTTAACCCCCTTTCTTGTGATGTGCATATTTATATACTTCGTTCATAAAAATTTGAGAAAAACACATTTAAAGGAAAAAAACCTTTTTTTGTATAAAAAAATATTTAAAAAAAAATACTAACCGATTTTTAAAAAATAGGTATCGTTGTAAAGGTGATTAAACCCCCTTTCTTCTGATATGCATATTTGTATACCCCGTGAATAAAAATTTGATAAAAAACACTTTAAAGGAAAAAATATCTTTTTTTATCAAAAAATATTTTAAACAAAAAAATTAGTCACCGCTTTTTAAAGAATTGGCATCGTTGTTAAGGCGATTAAACCCCCTTTCGTCTAATATTCATTTTTTATACTTCGTATATAAAAATTGGAGAAAAAACATTTAAAAGGAAAAAATACCAATTTTGTCTTATAAAATTTTACAAAAAAATTACTAATTAGTAATACAATCGAATACCGTATTTAAATAAAACAAATAATTTATAGTGTTTTAAGCGTTTTTGTTCAAAGAAGCAAAAGTATATGTAACAGAAGTCTAAGGCATATAAAAATATAAAAATACCATGGTTTTTGATTTTTACAAACAGGTTATATATAAAAATTAAGGATAATTTTCTTTTTTATTTTAATAAAGTTTTCAATTGTATTAATAATTAGTAATTTTTTGTTTAAAATATTTTTTATAAGAAAAAATTGGTATTTTTCCTTTTAAATGTTTTTCTAAAATTTTTATATTCGAACTATACAAATATATAATTTTTTTGTTTAACATTTTTTTATAAAAAAGGTATTTTTTTATTTAAGCTGTGTTTTTTGTAAAATTTTTATATTCGAAGTATACAAATATGCATTTCAGAAGAAAGGGGCTTAATCGCCTTTACAACAATACCAATTTTTTTAAAATCGGTTAGTATTTTTTTGTTTAAAACATTTTTTTTAATAAAAAAGGGTATTTTTTCACTTCAATATTTTTTTCTTATAATTTTTTTATACAAAGTACACAAATATGCATATCAGA
>NW_023458568.1:15106591-15108256 GCF_013731165.1 Rhagoletis pomonella | reverse complement strand
TGCTGATTTAAATTATTTTTCTCATAATGATTACCTTCCCTGCGTTTCAAATTTGAAATAAAATAGTTTAGTTAAAGTACCACATTTCACTGCTTTTGGCCTGGTGCGGGACTAGTTACTATCGGTCTGGTTCGTTTTTGGCGAAAAAGAACTAGTACTGAACTAGAAATTTGGTTCACTAGTTCGTGTTTTCCCTACAGGGATTCTGTCAAAATCACAAAGAGCGGATTAGCGGTACCGCGATTGGCGCAATATCTATTTCTCTCAATCGTGTACGCGTACGAACAACAGCGGAAATTTTTCTACCCAGTGTTGCCAACTTTTGATTTTCAAAAAGCACCAAAAACTTGGAAAAAAAAGCGTTTTGCCTCACTAAAAGCACCAAATGGTTTTGAATCAATGAATGCTTTTTTCATAACGGTTTGTATGTATTTAACAAAAACAAAAATTTAATAATATTTACAAGATTGCATACATAAATCAATAAACAAAACTGTTTCGCTCATTACGATTGAAAAGCCACATGCTATAATGACTCATGCTTACGACGTAATACCGAAGTACTGCACATTAAAACTGATATATCTCAAGAAATAAAAATCGAATCCCAACCAACGAAAATCATGCCCTAAGTAGAAATGAGTAAAAAAAATTATGTTTTCATTATATACCCTCAAATATCGCCAAAAACCGTGTTTTTGGCACTTTGAGGTTAGGATATCTCAAAATTCTAGTACTAGAGCAATTGTGCGGCCAGATTTAGATTCAGCACCAAGAAACGATGTGTTTTACTCGGGTGGTACAAAAATAAAAATTTTTACAAATAATTTGAAAAGAAAAAAAGAATTACTTAACTTACTCGAATATCTACTAGCATTTTCAAGGCGAATAGAATTGAACAAGGTGGGTTTGCAAGGTCAGCTTTTTATCAATCATGGTTGTATTTAAGTGCATTTAAATTTTTAGATTTTTGTCAATTCAGTGCTGCCACAGCTTTAAATATTTAAAAATTATTTCAGGTCTTAACTATATCGAAGTAATTTTAGTTCAGAAAAATAAATAATATAAAAAAAACTTTTTAATATACAACGCTTTTATAAATGGACTAAAAAGTAGAAAATAATATTTCTCAGTCCCATAGAATTTGTTGTGATAACTTTTGATTTTGAAATTTTAGCAAAAGTCATTATAAACAATCTATGAAATTGAAAATGAAAAACGTGGAGCGCATGCAATACAAAGCATTCGATTTAATTTAATACATAACGTAGACCTAAAATTTCTACAGCGAAAGTAGAACTTTGAAATCGATTTTAAGCGGTCGTTATTCATATACCCACATACATACATACATATATTACTTTTCATATCAATTCAAGTGTATTACATGCGCCCCACGCTTTTCATTTTCAATTTCATAGATTGTTTATAATGACTTTTGCTAAAATTTCAAAATCAAACGTTATCAAAACAAATTCTATGGGACTGAGAAATATTATTTTCTACTTTTTAGTCCATTTATAAAAGCGTTGTATATTAAAAAGTTTTTTTTTATATTATTTATTTTCTACTTTTTAGTCCTGTCTGAATAAAATTTTGCAATAGATATTAAAATAATTCAACGATATTAATAGAAAGGTGCACACACATGCATTTACATATGTA
>NW_023458568.1:15087808-15106491 GCF_013731165.1 Rhagoletis pomonella | reverse complement strand
TATTATTTTCTACTTTTTAGTCCATTTATAAAAGCGTTGTATATTAAAAAGTTTTTTTTTATATTATTTATTTTCTACTTTTTAGTCCTGTCTGAATAAAAGTTTGCAATAGATATTAAAATAATTCAACGATATTAATAGAAAGGTGCACACACATGCATTTACATATGTATGTACATACAAACGAGCACCAATTAATTTTATTTAAAGAAATGGCGTGTCGTCTATTTCCGCTGTAGCAAACGTAGTACATAGGGCGACATCTAGATGTCATCTACCTCGCCCTATTCACTACAGATGTCGCCCTATGCACTATGCGGAACTTTTCAAAGCAAAGCTTTTATGGTGTCGGACACACAACATTGAAAGTTTCTGGATCCACAACATTGAAAGTTTCTGGACACACAACATTGCAAGTTGATAAAAGCGTTGTAAAAAAGCACTAGGCACTAAATAATTTTTTTTTAGGCGTTTTAATTTTCAAAAAGCACTAAATCTAGTGCTTAAAGCACCAAGTTGGCAACTATGTTTCTACCTATCATTTGCGAACGGTCTGGACCAGTGGTGCACAAGGTTGGCAGAGGTCCCAATACAAGCACAATATTTTTGTATCTGTAAGTGTGTACTCGGCAAGACAGCTCGCCCATGTAATGCTTACAGTATGAAGTACAAACGCAAACTGACCGGCTGCTAGCGGCGCATACGTTCGGTAGCTGCGCACACACGACTTGTGTGTGAAAGCCGAGTAGCTCCCGGAGACTCCCGTGTGCATCACTGGGCAGTGCTGCCAGGTCTTCGGCAGGAGCAAACGTCCCTCTTGGTCTGAAAAAACGTCATTTCCTACCCAAAAACGTATTTTTCAATTGGATGTACAAAAAATTGTTCTTATTAAACTTTTATTGTATAAAAGGTACCCTAACCCTAACCGCCAAAATAACGTAGAGCAGGAGCATAGTAATAAGTCCCTTCAATATCAAAAAATTGTTACGAATCGTTGCTAGTACTTGCAAGTTTTTACTGGGAATGCATTCAATAACCTAAAATATTTGCGAGAGGGAGCGAATTCGAGAGCGTAACAAACCGAGAGAGCTGCAAATTCTTGCAAGTAAAAATTTTACAAGCAGGTATTTGAAGGAGTCAAAAAGTAAGGTTATGTTTCAAATTCAAATGTAAACAAACTGTTTTAGAGGATGATTTGATGAAACATAATTAGTGAAATGAAAACATGGATGAAAATTTTAAACCTATTGTATATTTTTTATTTTTATGACGATGGGAACTATTCCCAATTAAAAAGAAAATTGCGCGCCAAAACTTAACCGTCAGAAAGTGTCAAAATGGCTTATGTTGCAAGTTTTTACTAGTTTTGCGTTCAATAACTTTTTTTGAAAATTTTCTCTTGCTCTCCATTTTACTCCCTATTTTTCTTTTACGCTCTCGCCGCAAGTACTTACTGGAAAAGTTATTGAATGCACCTAATATTTCAGTCTTTTTTGTGATCATTACATTTTCAATGAAGTCTTAAAACAGTCGCGTACTTTTTTCTGACGTTTTCTGCTGCACAGCTTTTTTGATGCTTTTGCGAGCGTGCCTGCTGGCATAGATCGGCTCTTCCTGAATTGGCTTTTAATGTGCAATTGCAAACATTAAAGCAAGCCTCGTAACCTCAAGTGTTTACACAACCAGCCTTTGAACACGGAATCCTTAGCCCAACAATCCAGAAAAAAATCGTTTGATGCAGCTGCAGCAAAACACAAAGATTGTGGAGATTTATTAAGGAAATAATTCAAACTCAGTTCTACTTATAAGATTTAGTACCAAAGAAAAATTACTGGGAAGTTAAAAAACGTAATTTTTTACACAAAAAACGTCCAAACGTCAACAGGGTACAAAAAACGTCCAAATGACGTTAAAAACGTCAACCTGGCAACGCTGATCACTGGTCTGGACTTGTTTTATGCTTCTCGTTCGTTGATACGTTCACGTTCCCGTTCGCGTACGAAGGTGCGTGAATATTTCCGAACCCTGCTTTGCTATGATGAAGTACAAACATATTGCACATGTTTGTATTTTTCATCGTCAGAAAACACAAAGTAAGGCTTCTGAGGCTTCGGCTTTATCAGATATCTGCGTGGGTAGAATGGGTTTTCAGCTCTTTCGACCACAGTATATACAGTAATAAACCTTTTCGCACTTTTCCACCATTTGGTCACCGAGAAGTACTTTTGGGTTGTGTGCAGCGTTTTCGTTTTGCGCGCACGGCAACACTTACTGTGGGGAATTGCGCCTCGTGATTAGAAAAAGTTCATTTCGAGGATAAAATAATGAATTTATGAACAAAATGTAGGTTAAGTATAATATTCATCTTTAATGTATGCTGATATTCGTGCTAAATGAAGAATAATATCAATAGTTAAATACATAATTAACGCTTGTGTTTTATAAACTGAAAAACTCAAATCGTAATTATAGCATTGAATGCAATTTTCTTAAATGTAAGTTTAAAATAAAAAAAGTCCATAGAAAGATTATATTTTTATGAAAAACGTAAATTTTGTGAATTTATCAAGCCAAATTTTCGAATATATTTATGTCTTTATTAAAAACAAAAAACCAGGTTTGTATAGCTATACAGGCCTCAATGCCTGCCAGCGCATCCTCCCAGGCAGTCCATTAAACACGCCCAAGTATGAGTGATCTACAAGTTAGAAGCGTTTTCAGCATTAGTTCATTTTCATTACGGTGTAATATAACAAATTATACACTGAACTATGATAATCTGTACTAGTATCTACAATAATAGACAATAATTTGCAATGTTTTTACACTTTTGCAATTAGTTTCGGGCACTATTACACAGTCATGACTTATGCCACTCTGCCATAGTACGGTTGTTGCTCCTTTTCATACCACAGTAATTTTGTATACAAGTACAACTCTGAATCAACAAAATTCATGCTCATTCTCATTATCAACCCTGATCAGATTTTACCCCCGAGGAGTACTCAAAAAGGTTTATTACTGTATATACTGTGCTTTCGACACTCACGTGAACGGGAAGCAGTAGTTGCAGGACAGCACCGGGGAATTTTTACACGGATGGGTCGAAGCTTAACGGAAGTGTCGGTGGATGGTTCTTTCATGCAGGGCACAAGCATCCGGCAGAGCTAGCATTAAGGCAGCAGTCGAATGTCTGTTAAACTGCTCAACTTTGGCAAAGGGATTTTCCCCGGTTAGACTCATTTGGGTACCAGGCCCTATTTATATTGCAGGGAACTCCGTTGCAGAGAAGTTGGTCAGGAAAGGTACCCTCGATTTGTTATTGGGAGGATACTGAAGTATTGGTTTTCACACGATGGGGCTAAATATCACACCGAATCGTCACTGTTTACAGAACAATGAGGTGAAATCAAAACTTTGTTTTAAGCTGCCTAGATTTTGTTAGGCTACGAAAAATATTTATTTCAGTAAAAATAACTTGTTCCTTACAAGAATGCAACAATTTTCTCTTAAACAATGACACTGTTATGGAAGTATAATAACGACCAAAAACATTTGATTTAATAATTTAGCTATATTTCTTAGCCATAACATAAATTCCGATTTAGCTTTTTTTAAATTTATTTTTCTGCCCATTTAGCCTTTCCTCTGAAGTACAGTACTTATTGCATATAAGAAAATCTGAATTTGAACGAAAAACCTTTCCTATAAGCATTCTTTTTTTATGATGACTGTGTATTATAGGTAGATCATTTCTTATATACAGACACATTTATGCATACTGTACATTAGAGTGGTCCATTTTTTTTTCTTTCAGCTACCCCTCAGATATAAATAATAGAAAAAATAAGGAGACACGTATTTTTTATTTTGAAATCGGCCCGTGCGGCCGAGGCTTTGAAGTTTCCCATGTATTTTACACAGGAAAAATAAATTTTTTTCGTAAAATTGCAGTCTACAAAAAAATAGCACTATAATGCTTTTTTAACTCAAGCATTTTAGCAAGTGTGATTTAATAACCCATAATCATATCTGTTATATACAAAAATTACTTATTTTATGTTTTCATAAGCATATCACGCATACGGTTGCCAGACGTACTGATTTTATCAGTACAGTACTGATTTTTCAACTCTTAAGCTGATTTTATTAATTTCTTCAATCAGTATGCTAATGTCCTTATTTTTCGAAATCTGTACTGATTTGTACTGAATTTTCAATTCAAACAAAATACTTTAGGATTTTCTTAAGGTTTTTACTGTAACCGTACTGTAAAAAGTAAAAAGAAAATAATTAAATTATAGTTGAAATGTTTCAAATAATGTTTGTATTTCCCAAGAAATTAATACAAAAAAAAGATCAATCGTTTTATGGGCATACCGACGGGTCGTTACGTACCAGTTGCGATAATATTATGGAGCTTAAATTTAAGACTGACGTCTTATTGACGAATTATTAGTCTTTAAAAGTTTTTGCGTAGTTCCAAAAATTTATTTGAGCCATGAGGAATTATAGATGGACCTTCATATCATAAATATACTGTGTACAATGATGTGTACACTCAAGTGAATAACACTTTTATCTTTTATTGACTATATATTATTTTTATACAAAAATATTGTTAAAAACAAGTGCTCTGGCGTTTTAAAGTATTATCTGTTACTTACATTCATAATTTTGCTTTGAAAAAAAATGTACTGAAAACTACTGATATTTTTAGCAAGAAAAAGTATAACGTACTGATTTCGCGTATAAAAAATCTGGCAACCCTAATCACGCACGAACAGCTCAATGGATGTCCTTAATTCTTTTCTCTTTTGAATTCTACTCGATGTTTTCTGTAGGTTTGTGGTAAAAAATTTAAAAAATAGGGTTGCCAGATATTTGAAAATTTAAAATTATTTAATGGTCAATAAAATATTTGAGTTTCTTCATTAAAACTAAAAGCGTTTGAAGATATGTAAAATTTTTTTATTGGGGTTGCCACCTTTCTAAAAAAAACAATGATTATTAAAAATTTCGGTTTATTTAATACAACAACATAAGTATCACACGAAGGGCGTACACATAAGCTTTGGACCAAAATGTTTTTAAATAGGGTTGTCACGCATCTGTTAACTAAGATGAGGTAATAATGTAAGTTAAGTGTAATTATGCAATACGCATTTTTGCACATTCGATCGTTCGACGTGGTAGCGACGATATATCATACTCGTTTTAAATTTTTTAGATATTTAGGTGCCCACTCTATCCAGAAATATGTAAGGGTTAAGGCTTTATTTTAACACCACCTTTGAAATGAAGAAGTAAATCTACCATATATATAAATAAGGGATGTAGGAAAAATATCGATGTTTTGCTTCGATGCATCGAAAATTTTCCACTCGATTTTTAAATAGGCGATGTATCGATGCATCGATGTTTTTTTGAAAACTACATTGAACGGTAATTCCAGTTTTTCAATTGCACATAAAAGAGAAGTAGAAGAAGAAGACTTTGACCAAAAAATTGAAATGGCTCCAAAAAGTTCCTTTAGAAAAATAATTACCTCAGTTGCAGTAATTCAGTTAAAATTTCGTACAGTTTTGCTAATAAGATATTTTGTTGTGAAGCTACGGTTGCCAGACGTAGTGATTTAATCAGTACAGTACTGATTTTTCAACTTTCGTACTGATTTTATTCATTCCTTCAATCAATACGCTAATGTCCTGATTTTTTTAAATTTGTACTTATTTTTCAATTCTGAGCAATCAAATTTGTAATAAAGTTCTTCCCACCGAGCTTGGTACACGGTAGCTCGGTGATCGGTAATTTTTACCCATATATTTATCTACCAGAGGGCTGACATTTTTTGTCGAGTGTTGTTAGTTATCTCGAAAATAACTTTCAGTTAACCACAACAAACTTGAATAATTGAATGGCTTTGCCTACAACTTACAATTCGTTTTTCTCAATTTACTGATTCAATTTAGATACTCTTTTTGGCGAAGTCTTAGCCTTTCAAAGTTTTTGCGCAGTTGAAAAAATAATTTAAGCCATGAGGAAATAAATGCAGTCCTTAAATAGAAGTCTCTTTCCACAGTTTCAATAAATATGTAATTTTGTTTTTTCAATACCACGTTCAAACGAAGCACCTGAGAGGAACTAACTTAAAATAAAGTTTGCTTACTGGTGAAAAGAGAGAAACCGAGTTCTTGTTAAAATTTTAGAAAGTGATCTTCAAATTAAAAGTAATATTAAAATATGTAATGTTTAGAGTTCTTTGACTATTTAAACACTGAAAATGGAGATGATATCATTATTGCTATTAAAAAATGGCATGTATGTAAAATAATTTATTGGCTCCTGTAATATTATAAAGGTATCTCGTACTACATGTTAATGTGAATAAATACTCGTATTTATTAAAACTAATAACATTTTTACTTTTTATGAAAAACATTTTATTTGAAAGTAAGAGTCCGAATGAAAAAATTTTTTTGGGTGCAGATTTATAAAACATTGAACTATACAATGAAATTATTTGCGTTACACAATTTTGTTTTGCTTTTCTTGGTAATAATAGTATAAGCCTTACCCATACCAAGATATTATTAAAAACAAGTACTCTGGCGTTTCAAAGTAAATATTATCTGCTACTTACATTCATAATTCTGCTTGGAATAAAATAGTACTGAAAAGTACCGATTTTTATAGCATGAAAAAGTCTAATGTACTGATTACGCGCCAAAAAAAAATCTGGCAACCCTATGTGAAGCATTTTCAGAAATATGCTATGCAAATCGATGCATCGATGCCCTTCGATGCATTGAATCAAAGAAAAACATCGATGTATTTTTGCCACTGACATCCCTAATACAAATAGCTTCGTAAATACGTTTTAAAATTATTCGATACTACCGATAGGTTCAATGCAAACTATGAAAACATCGATTGGGCTGACTATCGATAGTTTTACAGCTCTACGCTGACATTCGATTGGAAGCCCTAAATCTAAGGGAGAAAAATCCAATCTGGCAAACCCTACATCTACCAAAATGTATCGTAAAAGTTATCGATGCGTTTACAGAAAGCAAACCGCACATCGCTAAGCTAATTGATACTTTCACGGCATTTCAAGGTAAACAATGACCGACGTTGAAGAATAAGATTAAATTTTTCTATTTTAAACAAGTTAGTTGCTAGTTTTGTTACTTCAAATAGGGTTTTTATAAATATTTTTTGCCGCGACGCCCAGCATTTTCAAAGTAATCCAATTGTACAAAAATCATTCTGAAATGTCAAAGAGTACACAATGTTTTTTTTACAAAGTTTACGCGGTACAAGGTTGCTTTGTTTTGGTACGATATTGAAGCAGCATAATTACAAAGTATATTGATGTTTAGAACTCACGTCACCATCCTGGCATTAAGGACCAACCTCCTTTGATTGTGTAAATGTTGGGCTAATGTCCTGCAGTCTTTAAATCCTTTAGGTAAGCAGAGCAGAAAGACTTAAAAATATATATGTATGTGCATGTGTATTAAGAAAATAAAAACAGCAAAACACGAGAATATAGCGATGAAAGCTCAAAAAAGTGAAAAAGCAAGAATTTATGAGACCTATAGCGGCGGATACAAAAGTTATAGCAAAAAAAGTTGAAGCAAACAAAAGAAAAAAGTGCAAAGCAGTGAAAACATCCTGTAGCATCCTGCCGATGAATGTGAAAAATAAAAACAAACATGTAGAAGTGCGGGTAGGAAAAGTCCACAGATAAGGGCCTAGAGCTAAAATGGCAAAAAGCTTTTGCAAATAACCCAATGAAGTGTTGCTCTTTAAATACTTCAAATAATGACAAAAAGATTGAAGTGGGCAAGAATAAATACACTGAAATTGTGAACAAATATATGCATACATTTTAACCGCCATGGACAATAATTTAAGCGCGCCACTTTAACTTAGACAAAAGTACTCAAAAACCGAACAAAATCATAAACTTTGCAAGTTAGTTAGTGCACGAGATCGAGATTGGCAACATACAGTAACTATAATGAGTTTTGAGCACTTGACACTAAGCCCCTACAAAATCCTAAATTAAAAACCTACAATTTGTTAATGAGTGCGTGGCCAGGCTAATACATACATACATATGTACGTAAGTATGTACATACATAGCAATGGACTTACAAAGCACGGCAGTGAAGCCAATAGCATCAAACGAAATTATTTTGGCGAATAGGCGTGGAAAACCGATGGAGCCGGCATTGCCGCATGCTGAGAAATGGACCACGTCGTCTAGCACTTGGACAGACACAGCAGCCCATCGGACAAACCACCAGTATGATGGCCGAAAGCAGCAACAGCCCCCCACCTCAACGCGCTCCACATTTGTGGGCGAGTTGTTTAATGACACTTTTGCATTTCTCAACAATTCCATCATCAGCGGTGACGACGTTAGCAACGTTGATGGCATTAAAAATAATTTGATTTTCGGTAGTCGAAACAACAATTCACAAATCGTCAATACGTTCCCGACAAGCAATACCACCACTGGCGGCTTGGATGTAAGCAACGGGATGTTGGACACCTTCGAAATACTCGGCATCATGCTGAACTATTATTATGTGCCCGTTTTGGTATGCACCGGCAGCTTGGGAAACATACTCTGCGTCTGCGTCTTTATCAAAACGAAATTGCGCAAACTATCGTCAAGCTTCTACTTGGCCGCGTTGGCAGTTAGCGACTCCTGTTTCCTGCTGGGTCTTTTCATGCAGTGGCTTAACTTTGTAGACATTGACATCTATAATCGCGACTTCTTCTGCCAGTTCTTCACATTTTTTAGCAATTTGGCGTGCTTTTGTTCGGCTTGGTTTGTAGTGGCGTTCACTGTGGAGCGCTTTATCGCTGTAGGCTACCCACTCAAGCGGCAGACAATGTGCACGGTGCGGCGCGCCAAAATCGTCATAGTCGCGCTCACTGTTTGGGGCAGCGTACATTGCACGCCCTATTGGATTTCATCAAAGCCACTCTACTCGCCCAAACTAGACACGGTGCTATGTGATATGAACCCAGAATATAAGGTAAGCAAAAAAATTTGATAAATAAAAGTTGCTACGAAATAATAATAATAATAATTATTATTATAATAATAATAATAATAATAATAATAATAATAATAATGGTAAGGGCTAAGCTCAGGGGGTATGGGCTAAGCTCAGGGCCTTACCGGGGTCACACAGGGCGGATCGTGAACGGCCTACTTCGGTGGGTTAGCTGCGAATAACCAATAAGCAGTCCCAGACCAAGAGCGGCAGGAGCCGAGGGCCTGATTTAAAAGATCAGAAATGCTTGATGAATCTCCTGTGTCCGGGCGAACGGATGCCGCCTCCCAAAAAGCATCCCAGGATTGAGACCAGTTAGATCCTGTTCATGGCATACTGGAACATGTATACGATTAACTCGACATTGGGCTGGCGAGAGCAGTATTCCACCACTTTAGTATGTGAGGGTGACACCTCACAGAAATGGCTGGTGGGCTAATGCTGCAATCGCCTCCGTCTCGTTAAAACCTGGCAGGTCTTCAAGTACGTTCAATACACGTCGCCATTTAGTTGGCCGCACAGGTCCAGTTGAGGTTTACTCCTGGTTTTGCGCTGTCTTGGCTCTGAACACAATATCCCATAAGGACTTGTGTCAACCCTCGCGATGGCCTGCTCCTTTGAGAGAAGGGAACTTCGGGACACTTAAAGCTACTGTGCTACGTGTGGAGATAGCGGCTTGAAGCGGAGACCCAATAGAACTGACATGATTAAACAAATAGCAAAAACAACTGTAATGGGTGTAGATGCTCCCGAGGAAGAATGCAGCGCATTTAGAAAGAGCAGTAGAGTTGTGCGCTCCCCGCCACAAACTCCTCTGCAGGCAAAAGCCGGCACCACGAGCACGGAGAGAGCCGTCGACGTGGTGCAGAAGGGTACACCTTCGCAAACGACAACTCCCGGCAGCTGGGATGGTGGTCATCAAACGCCAGCCGCTGCAAACAGAGACAAGCATTCCACCGCAAGTTTGGGATCGTGCGAAGGCAATGAAGATGAGCAATTGGCCCAGATTCGGCTCATCTTGAAGAAGATGCAGAGTGCTGTCTCCAAGCAGAAAAATGTGTCCATGGACATAAAAACGGGTATGGCCCAAATCGAGGAGAGCCTAAATATACTAAGCTACCTCCGGGAGCAGCGCTGGAAGGGATCTACCCTTTCCGAGCTGCAGAAAACTGGCCCTGGCTCGCAAAAGAGAGCTCGAACTCGATCCGACTCCCCAACAGGCGAGCCGGAAAAGAAAAAAAAACACTACTAATAATAATAATAATAGCGGTAGTAAAAATATTATTATTAATAATCCTAATAAAAATAATGGTAATAATAATAATAATAATGCAAAGAAAACCGTACCAGCTAATCAATGGAAAACGGCTCGAAAAACCAGAAAGCCCAAGCCAGGGCCAGCACCAGGTGAACTCTTGGTCAATAAGGGCGCGGCGACCAGCCGCAAAAAAAAGAAGAGTGTGAGAAAAAAGGAGAGTCTCGCCAAACTAATCATTAAGCCAGCTGAAGGCAAAACCTATGCAGAGGTGCTGGGAACGATACGTGGTAAGCTCCAACCTGAGAAGACGGAGACCGTAATTCGATCTGTTCGGAAAACCCGCGAAAGCAGCGTGCTCATCGAAATGGTGCGCTGTGGCGACCACTCAGCATTTTAGGAAAATGTGTGCACTGCCATTGGCCAGCTTGGAGACGCCCGTATTCTCAATAGACGTTTACGTCTAGAAGTTCTGGGCATGGTCTGCCTAACCACGGCCCCAGAAGTGGAGAACGCTATACGCGGGGAGTTAAGAGACAAGATGAATGGCCAACTTCGCGTCTCTCTCCTCGCTGTAAACTCGCGACAACAAAGAATGGCTGTGGTGGAAATCGACGAACTGCCAGGCCGGACTCTTATTGAAAAGGGGAAGCTGCGAGTAGGTTGGATTATCGGCCGCGTCCGAGAGCGCGCGGATGTCCAAAGGTGTTTCCGCTGCCTGGGGTATGGCCACAAAAAGGCGGCATGCAAAGGCCCAGACAGAAGCAGTTCATGCTGGAAATATGGTCAGCAGGGCCACATAGCTTCTGCATGTAAAGAAAGCCCAAGCTGCTACCTGTGCTCGGCATGAGATGGACAGAAAAATGCCAATCACCTGCCCGGGTCGGGAGCGTGCAAGGCCTTCAGGGATGCCCTTGCTGAGGCTAAGACAAAGCTTGGGAGAATATGATTAAATTTGTACAAGGCAATATGAACAGGAGTAGGGTAGCTGATGACCTGCTGGACCAATTGGTTCTTGAACAAAGAGCAGACGCTGTCATCATCAGTGAACCCTATAGAACAAAGGAAACCTGGCATGTTGACCAATCAGGCTCGGCCGCGATATGGATTGCTAACCCCAACCATCGCGCAGAGAGCAGCGGGGTCGGACGCTGCTACGTCTGGGTTAAAATGGCGCAAATCACTCTGGTGAGCTGCTACCTGTCTCCCAATGACGCAGTCCCTGTCTTCAGGGGAAAGCTCGAAGACCTTGAAGACGAATTGCGCGATATAACCGGCCACATAGTTGTTGCTGGAGATTTCAACGCAAGAGGCGTGGAATGGGGTATGCCCCAAACAAACACCAGGGGAAGACTGATCCTTGAAATGGCAGCCCGCATTGGCCTGACCATCCTCAACACCGGAACGACCCCTACATATCGAAGGCCGGGTTTGGATACTTTATCCCTGACATAACCCTGGTCTCAGAAAGCCTTCTTCGAACGGCTAACAGATGGAGAGTGATGGAAGACCTGAGTGGTAGCGACCACAACTACATCACCTTCCAAGTCACTGACATAACGCAAGGGCAAACACGTAGTATCCCTCGCAGGAAACCAGGATGGAACCCGTCTAGGGTCGATGTTCGCAAGTTCGATACGTCACTCCTAGCAGATTCCCAAGGTATTTCACCCACAACGGGAGAGATCCACAACAGGGAGTCTTGTACTAAGCTGGTCGAAGAAACTATGCGCTGCATTCACCGGGCATGCAAAGCCTCAATGCCACAGAGAAGAGCATGGTCAGGTAAAAATCAGGTATACTGGTGGAATGACCGAATTGCTGAGCTGCGAAGGGCCTGCCATAGAATGCGGAGACTCGCAACGCGCGCTCGTGGTAGACCCGAGGCGCTGACCAGAGCAGCAGCATACAAAAGCGCTAAGAAAGCACTTGGGGCCGAGATACAGAAGAGTAAACGGAACTGCTGGAAAGCGCTATGTGAAGTGGATCGCGATCCCTGGGGCCAGGGATACAAAATAGTGATGAAAAAGTTCCATACATCATCACAGGCGATGGATGAGGCCCGAGTTAAGAATATAGTGGATGCGCTATTTCCCACACAACCACTAAGAGCCAACACAGTGTTCGTCGAGGAGCAAGCCGAGGCACCACTGTTTTCGACAGACGAGCTGAAGCTAGCCCTGCGAAGCATGAAAGCCGGCAAGGCTCCAGGCCCAGATGGCATACCAGCGGAGGCAATCAGGTTAGCAGCGGAAACGAGCCCTGATCTTCTGCTTAACAAGTACAACAGCTGCCTTAGGGCCCGGGTCTTCCCAAGCCAATGGAGGAAGGCGAGACTGGCGCTTATACCCAAGGACAAAGGGGACCCAAACTCTCCTTCATCCTTCCGGCCACTCTGCATGCTAGACACAGCAGGCAAAATGATGGAGAGTCTGCCCAAAATACGCTTGACGTCAGCCATAGAAAGCGAGGGAGGCCTTTCACCCCGACAACATGGCTTCAGGAAGGGACACTCAACTATAGGAGCAATTGGCGAAGTAGTCGAGGCGGTACATAAGGCCGAAGAAGCCTGCCACCAGGCGCGGCCAATAGTGCTGCTAGTCACACTGGACGTCAAGAACGCCTTCAACTCGGCAAGATGGGACGACATGCTGGAGGCCTTGGAACGGTCATTCAAGGTTCCAACATACTTGCTAGATATGATCCGGGACTTCCTCAGAGACCGTTGGCTTTTGTACGACACAACACAAGGTCAGAGAAAGAGATGTATAACCGACGGAGCGGCACAGGGGTCTGTACTTGGCCCGGACCTCTGGAACGCCACGTATGACAGTCTGTTGCGCACGGAAATGCCGGAGAGCGCCTTCCTTGTCGCCTTCGCGGACGACGTGGCAGCCGTCATAACAGCAAGAAATGTCCAGCTAGCACAGCTCAAGCTAAACCAGGTCATGCGCAACGTCAGTGGATGGATGAGCGATCACGGTCAGCAATTGGCTACAGCCAAAACGGAGATCGTGCTCCTCACCAGGAAACGGATCCCAACAATTATAAATATAATGGTCGGACCTCAACTCGTGACGACTTCTAGGTCTACAAAATACCTAGGGGTGAAGCTTGACAGCAAACTCACATTCTGGGAACACTTCCATGGAGTATGTGAAAAAGCTGCGCAGAGCACGGCGGCTCTAAGCCGGCTGATGGCGAACGTGGGCGGCCCGAAGCCATGCCGCAGGAAGCCTCTGATGACAGCGGTCCAATCGGTGCTCCTGTACGGGGCAGAAATACGGGCTGACGCATTGAAAGTCAAAACATACCGGATTCAAATGTCTTCGGTACAGCGCAGAGGGGCACTACGCATTGCTTCTGCATACCGTACAGTGTCCGCGGACGCGGTTCTAGTTATTTCTGGCGTCATGCCAATTGAGCTACTTGCTTACGAGCGAAAAGAGATTTACAATCTCAGTGCCGAGATAGGTCGAGCAGCTGCCGCGGCAAGGGCGCGGAGCAACTAATCCAGCGGTGGCAACAAAACTGGAACGCGAGCACAAAAGGTCGATGGACACACTCCCTTATAGGCGACCTTCAAACATGGCTGAACAGACCACATGGGGAAGTCGATTTCTACCTGACGCAATTCCTCACCGGTCATGGTTACTTCCGAGAATATCTTCATAGAATGGGAAGGGTGGACTCACCGTTCTGTCACTACTGTGGAAACGTCGAAGATAACGTGTACCACACATTCTTCACCTGCGAACACTTCTTGATTTCGCGCAGAATGTTGGAAGAAAGACACAGAGACATAACTCCGAACACAATAGTTGGGGTAATGATTTCCAGCGCAGAAAAGTGGGAAGCAGTTGCGAGATACGTGAAATTCGTACTCCGCTGCAAACGAGAGGACGGTTGTCTACTGAGGACACCCGAATGAAACACCCCTACAAAAGAGCAGCCCCAAGGCTCTAACAGCGCGCTCCTGCATCTGAAGACATGCAGAATTGCGGTGCCAGATGCGCGATTCTTGCGCGGGCGGTGGGAGTTTGGGTGTTAGTGGGTAGCCCAGCACGCTTCGGTGGGAGTCCCACACTCGGGGAAGGTAGTATAGAGACTAGCGCCCCCGGCCAGTGCATAAAGCATTTCCCTCTCCTACGAAAAAAAAAATAAGAATAGTTGATTGGCGCTTACACATATGTTAGTGTTTGGCCGAGCTTCTCCCCCGATTTGTGGCGAGCGCCTTGATGTTGTCACACAAAGAGGAGGGACCTACAGTTTTACGCCGACTCCGAACGGCGATTGTATTTTAATGAGAAGCTGTTTTTCATCTCAGAAATACACTCGGAGGTTCGCCATTGCCTGCCGAGGGGCGACCGCTGTTAAGAAAAAACCTTTTTTTTGCGATGTTGGTTTGCCCAGGGCTTGAATCCAGGCGCCGCGGAGTGGAAGCGCGCACTGCTTACCACTACACCACAGCGGCCACCAGGTATTACTATTAAGAATATTCCATGCCGCTAAAAAGGATGTACGAATGTGCTGATTACATGGTGCGAGAACGCAAATCACACATGAGCAAATCAATATACGCGCGAAACTAGAGCTGAAATATAATAAATTTGCGTTTTAAGTTTTTTATGAACTTTTTTAAGGACCTTAAAGTTTCAACAAGGATAGTGGTTTCAAAAAAATCTGTGAATCTGAAATTATGCTAGGTATGGAAATATGGGTATCAATTGAAAGAGAACAGAATTAGTTTCCTCATAGTTATCCTGGGATAAAGCGCCTCAAAAATGTTCTTGAAAGTTTTCATCCTTGTATATCCTTGACTATTTTCATTCAAATGCTTTAACAAAAATATATTATGTGAATTGTTATATGCACTATCACCAACCCAAATTTGATGCCGCTACATTCATTACGCCAGGAAATAAACACATGGTCAAAGATTTAGCACCAAAAAATATTGCTTGCAACTTAAATTTATTTATTTACTTTTAAAAATTGTTGAAAATGTAATTCAATATAACAGAAACCACTTAAATACAAGTTTCAACAACCCACAAAAATGAATCAAACTTCAAAAAATGTTCATCAAACTTTCATAAATTTTTATCGGAATTTTTAAAAAACATTCGTGATGCAGTTTTGAAGTCCATTCAATTTTAGTCTAATAAAGTGCAAGTTTCAAGTACCCGAATATTAGATACCGTTACTTTTTGAGATTTTTTCTCGAGTGTGTTGTGTATTTTCTTCCATATAATGCATAAACAAAATCTACTTTTATATGGTACAATTAAGTTGTGTAGACTGCCACTACAGACAAATCTTACTAAACCATGTCGTTACAGCGCGAGTCAACATTTATTTATAGCAGAGAAGGACTGAGTGCCGTTTATTCAATGTCCGGTTAACTCGAAACGGAGGTAGAAGCTCCCGTTAAATATAACCACTACTTTTCGATCACATGTTGAATGCATGATGTCGAAATCGTCGATAACGATGTTTAACTGGGAGGAGATAATCAGACTTTGAACAACCGGCCCTAAATACAAACAACAGCCAAAACGAATAGAACAAGGCAGAGAAAAATGTATACATAAATGCTCAGAATAAAAAGAGAAATCGGCAAGGCTTAGTCTATCTGTCCTTGAGGAAATATTCAGATATGTCAACGAAATTTGGTAAGTATGCCCTTTATCCAAGGTAGGTTGGTATTGGAAATGGGCAAAATCGAACAATAACCATATCCCGCTTATGTGCCCCCACTTATAAGCGTTCCCCGCTTTTTAGCGTCGATTTTACCCCTTGTGAGATTTCCCCATATAAAAACGGTTCAATTTCCCCGCTTAATAGATCCCCGTTTATATGATTCCCCGTATAAAACCACCAGTATTTTGATACAAAAGTGCAATTACATAAGTAAATTTCCTCGCAGGGCAAAAATCAAATCGAAGCACCCGACGATTTGAGGCCGCAGGTAATAGTGCCAGAAAGTTGGCCAACTACGAAGCAACAACTCCATGCAATTAAAATTTTAAAGAAAAGCGTAGAAACAAACGATCAATTTCTGAAAGAACTTGATGCTATGGAATTGCTAATTTATAACGAAACCAAAAGTCTGTCAAAATTAACGGATTTTTTTTAGGATAGATATTTAACAATGAGATTTGATGTAGTGTTTTGTTTTGTAATTTGGCTGGGATTGCTATTTTTTGTTATTAATTCTAAATGTTTTTTGTTTCTTAACAATCGAATGAATTTCCTAAAACGCTTTATAAATCGGAAAAATCAAAAAAGTAACTATTTATCATTAATTTATATGTAAAAAGATCTGATCTTTCGACGCGCATGACTAAAAACAATGTTAAAAATGATCATAATTGAGAAAAATTGCAAATACATTTTCGTTTCGAATTTTCACCATGAAAATGGGAAAGCTTTCGAAAGCGCACCATCGGATAGCCCCTAAAAATCTATAAAAATCATATTTTTCTAATTTTGGATCCCATTTTTTGTCTGATTCCCAGCTAGTCGCGTTGCATTGCATTAAAAACACATTTCCAAATCTAAAAAAAAAACTCTGTTTCGAGGGCGCTTATAAGCGAGTTTTCGGATATAAGGTTTCTACGGTTATAAGCGTCGAAAGTTGTGCATTTTTAATGACGCTTATAAGGGCGAAGTACTGTAACGTTATTTGCGAAAAATGCAAAAACTACGTTATTTCCGCAAATACTGGATCCAGATTGTTGAAAGTTGGAATGTGAGGTAGAATTTGACTTAAAATAAGACAGTTAAGAAAATGGCCGTGGCACCTCCCACTTTAGAATACACCAGTGTGTATCGATAACCGCTTTATCGATTTCGACCAAACTTGGTCCAATTACTTCAATATATCCTAGCATATTATCGAAACTGTTTACTAAAAGTTGAAAAAAACGATATTCAATATTTTTTCAAATTGTTGTTGCTTTTCCACAATAGTTTTTTATTAGTTTTAGATAAAAAAAAAGTTTACACTTCTCTTTGTAAGATATTGATAGTTACAATACACAAAAATGAAGATACTGGAATCATTATTATGGAACCATGTATTCGCTCTAAAAGAATAAACTGATCGTATGATGTATGGTTTAGCTACTTTAATTGTTTTGTATACAAGGGCGTAGTCAGCGTTTCACTTAGGGGCAGGGGTTTATATAGAGGGATCACATGTTTTTAATTAATTCTATTTGTATAAATAAATAAAAAAAATTGGGTTTAAGAAAGTATAAGTTCCCTGGTATCGTTTACAACGATACCAAATTAATAGAAATGGGATAGTAATGTTTTTATAGATTTTTTTGTTTTTTTTATAAAAAAGGTATTTTTTTCTTTTTAGGTGTTTTTTTCTCGAATTTTTATATATGAATTATACAAATACGCATATCAAAAGAAAGAAGGTTTGATTGCGCTTACAACGATATAAACTTAAAAAAAGTCTGCTAGTAAGTTTTTTGTTTAAAATATATATTTTTTTTAATATTTTTTCTCAAATTTTTACAGACAAAGTATACAAATATGCATATCAGAAGAAAGGGAGTTTAATCACGACTTTTGACCCATTATAGCACCTGCAATATAAGTTTGCACAAAAAAGTTGAACACCGTTTAAGTATGAGCAAAACGCGGGCTACGTTTATGATTTTAGTTATTAAGTTATTTACATATAATAATAAAAAAGAATTTTTTACCAAAGGTCCTATTTCGAACTTCGAAGGCCCATATCACGATTTCGGAGGCTAACTTCGAAAAACGGAGAAATTACTTGTTTACCTATGACTCAATCTCTTAAAAAAATTGGTTTGGTTCAATACCCAGCCGAGTGGTGACCAGTGTAATGATTCCAGTATCTTCATTTATGTATATTGTAACTATCAATATCTTATAAAGACAAGTGTAAATTTTTTTTAATCTAAAACTAATAAAGCTGGCAGGACGAAATTCGAGGATGTGGTAGTTTACATATTAGTCCTTGACATATATTTTTTCCAAAAATAAATATTGGAAATTTTCCAGGGATATTCAAGGATAAAGTTTTAAAAGGACATTTTCAACACTTATTCGTCCTGGTGCACCAAAAAATTTTTTTTTAATTCCACAGATTTTTTCCACATATTGTTACTCTATAATGCACCAAATCTTTGAAATAATTTTTTATGGCACTAAAAACTTAAAAAAGGCAAAATGAGCTTTGAAAAAAGGCATATATTTTTAATTCTGTTATGCACTTCCTTTATGTACAATGTGCATGCCCAATTAAAGATATTAAAAAATACAAACAGTGGTCAAAAAATTATAGCCGAACCACACTTTGC
>NW_023458568.1:15084705-15087708 GCF_013731165.1 Rhagoletis pomonella | reverse complement strand
ATTTTCGTTGTTATTTAATTTTGGTTATTTTTTTATAAAAATATAGTCAATTTTTTAACAAAATCCGTGTAAATCCAAGTTTCGTAACTTGTGCAATATTAAAAAGAAATTCAACAAACTTGCGTACAAATTTCGAGGTTTTAAAAAATTCTAAAAAATCCAATTAAAGCTATACATACAGTGGTCAAAAAATTATAGTCAAACCACTTTTTGCCAAGTTTTAACGTATTATTTTCGTTGTTATTTAATTTTGGTTATTTTTTTTTATAAAAATATAGTTTATTCTTTAACAAAACTCGTGTAAATCCAAGTATCCAAATTTGTGCAATATTAAAAAAAATTTAACAAACTTTCGTTTCGAGGTTTTTTAAAAATTCGCGGCTTTTTTTTTTTTTAATTGCATAAATTTATAGGGTAGTGGCACTCGATTGCTACATTTGTACAGATTAGTACATTTTTATATTCGGTCATTGGCACAAAATAAAAAAGGGGAATTTTTTTTTTGCAGTCAAAAGATTGGTAAAATACAGCGATGTTCTATTGAAAAATTTCGACAAATTAATTTTCGTGATTGGGATAAAGAAAAATATTTCGGTGTTCACACAATTGGGATAAGATTTGCACCAAATTTTGGCAAATACCCAATCATGTGACACTGCCTTTAAATTTGTATTTATACGGATGTTGTTAAAGAATGAACTATAAAAAACTAACCAAAATTAAATAACAACAAAAATAATATTTTAAAACTTGTGAAAATTTGGTGCGGCTACTGTACATTAGACTGCATTAGACTGCGGTTTTCCCGCCGGGATTGACAAGCCTAGTATATTTTAAGACTTCTATCAAAATATTTCGGAAAAATATTAAGATTTACGTAAGCTGGACCGGTTTTAAAATACCTCTAAAAATTGAGTTTTTTATGAATAAAAATATTTTCTTAAGAGATTTTTTGGAAAATCCCACCAGATGACAAAACAGTTTAAGCTTGAAAAAACTACATACATAAAGATATTAAAAAATTGTATCACCGAATTCATAATAATGAGATTTTCGATGCTGTTTTATAATTTTTTTCAAAGATTTCTGTAAGAAAGACTTGAATAACTGCCCCAAAACTTTACCGACATAGACTTATGAGCCATCAGTGGAGGAGTATTTTCTCACCCTTTTTATTTCTTTGCAAAAAAAAACTCATTCACGTCCCAAATTTTTCTTTATCAAATACAAACACATCTTAATTCAACATGGAATGACACGCGTTTATCTTACCTTCCTCTGTCATACTTTGAATGAGCTTGTTCGCAAAGAAATTAAAACGGTGAGAAAATACCTTACCAATGATACCTCACAAGTCTAAATTGGTAAGGTTGTGGCTGAGTTACTAAAATTTTTCTTAAACCAGTCTTTGAAAAAAATTCAAAAACAGCATCAAAAATCTCATTATTATGACTCCGTAGAAATTTTTTTTTAATACTTTTTTACAAACGTATTAAGCTTGAACTGTTTAGTTATCTGAGGTAATTTTTTCAAAAAATATAAAAAAAAAACTTTTTATTAATAAAAAACTAAATTTTTGGAGGTGTTTTCAATTCGGTCCAGCTCACGTAAATCTTAAAATGTTTTCGAGATATTTTGGTGGAAGTCCTTAAATATAATAGATTTTATAATTCCAGTGGAAAACCAGTACCGATTTTTGTTTTGAATGGGGAGTGATGCAGTCCACTGTACATAAGTTGACTATGATTACTGGGCCGTGCTATCATAGTAGCACAATGTCACTAAGTGCATTTTAAATTATCAGGCAATAGCCTCATGCGATTATCGATTATATCTTTTGTTGTTTGTGCGAAATATTTTGTTTTTATCAGTGTTTTTCTTTTAATCAAAATATGTTGAAATAAAAGTGTAAATAAAAAAATTATTTTGCCAGAATGAAAAATAGCTGAGGGTTCATGCAGGTTGGATGATTTTAGGTCATATTGCTCCTGACTTTGCACATCGATGACGCGGGTTCGATCCCTGCTGAAGTCTAAAAAAAGAAGTCTGATGAGGAGATGCGGTGATCTCCGAAATGGCTGCCATAACTTCTATCGCCTAAACTTTGCTGCTTTTTCCATTTTTCCTAATACACATAATCGTAGTACGAAACTCAATAACAATATTGAAATTATTTTCTTTTATGTAAGTTTTTAAGTTCAACAATGTGGGTAGGCGCTGTGATCAATAGTAAAGGCCTGTATGCAGTTCTCAAGAAAAGCTAAAATTCCATACAAAATGACGTACAAGAAATGGCTACGAAATTTTCTTGAGTAAAATTTCCTTCAGGCAGTACGGAGTTCTTAAGGAATTTGCTACGTTTTTTACTACGGGTTTCTAAAGTTTTTTGTGAGAAAAGAGAACACGGTAACCCAGGTTTGGAACAGAAATATATGCCCGTTCCATTATTTCTTGAGGAAAGAGTGAGGCAACAGGCTGTGAAGTAACAAAAATGTCAAAATTCCTTGGACACACACACGCTTCATACCAGCCATAACTCTTGTACCACCTCTGTAGGCTGAAAGTTATATAGAGCCCCGAAAGTTTGTAGCCAGTGTTATCGTTTTGGTTACTTTTAACAATTTTTGGTTATTTTTTTCTTGCCTGTGAAGTTGTTAAGATCTTTCCCATTTTGGTTATTTTTAACATTTACTGTAGTTTCTAATTTTTGTATACATACAATAATTAAATCTTTGAAAAATAGTATAAACAAATACATTTATTCAGCTCAATATGGTTATTTAACTAAAGTTAGTACTACTAAAATGGCAACTCAAGATTCGACTTATTCCGATAATAATAATGTGTCTACATATGCAAAAGAACATGTAAAAGTTCAAGGCGGCAACTATTATCGGTTCGTGTCTTTAATAAATTGCGGTGAATTAATCGCCAAGTTTTTGAAACGGCCCCGCAATTACACCATTTCTATGTTCTTTGCACACACCTACATAATATGTACCT
>NW_023458568.1:15083502-15084695 GCF_013731165.1 Rhagoletis pomonella | reverse complement strand
ACATAATATACATGGTCGGCTAAAGACTACTTCAAATGAATACATACTCAGATAGTACATATATAAATACATCGTATATGCGGAATCCAATACCACGTCATGTATGTACAATAAAAAAGGGATTTGGTAATTATTTTTCCATTACTGCTTACTTTATTAATTTAAGTTAACAATAATAACCATAATCGAATAGCAAGTAGGTTCAAGGGAAATAGCATTCCACAGTTTTGAAAAAATCGGTTTTTCGCGCTTTTGTATAATTTATTTACCATCGTATACGCGGTACTGCGTTTGGCGTATGCGAGGTACTTCGCGCTGAGCGACGATATAGTTCAATACAGTCCAATTATTAATTGTTTAATCTTAATTATAAAATATTTACAATGTGGTTGTTCATCTAATTAGGTATTTCATTGGTTCTTACAAAGAAGTTGGAAACTGTGTACCTATGTACTTATTTAAAAACGTCATTTAGATTCTGGTAATGTTTACGAAGATATTAACATACATATGCATCTAATATGGGAAGCGTTATCTAAATATGTATTTATATATATATACTTATATATGAATGCATTTCATTTATTTTCAGCCTTAAAAGGATTTACTTTTCAAAAATGCAAATAAAAATTGACTTTCTTTGGTTTGTAAAATTTGTCTATACGTACTATATAAAAGAATTTGTGAAGACCTGAGATGTTAATCTAATAAAAAAATTGGTTATTTTCCCTTACATTTGGTAACTTTTTCGTTAAATCTTGGTTAGAAAGTTCTTTGAGCGGCGGCAACACTGCTTGTAGCACTTTGGTTTTTGTTGTTTGAGACAACTCCGGAGGAGTTGTGATGCATCAAGCTAGTAGATTGTTGAGTATTATGGGGTGATGCATCAAGCAAGTTGTGTAAGATTTGGGGGCCAGCAATTAACTACTTTAGTAGGTTTTGCTCTGCGGCAGTTCAGAAGTGCATATGCACCAATAATTTTTAATATGAAATTTTTGCAAATACAGCTTTGCACATGCTTGTATGCACAAACTTGCATGCCTTTGAGCATTAGGTGTTATTAGTCGCCTAAAAAGTCGTATAATCAAAATTTATTTTACCAGATTTGGGTTTGAAAAAAAATCCATAGGTATATTCTTCTTCTGCCACTAACAAACTTTCATACGTAAGTAATATACCATTTCATTTTCATG
>NW_023458568.1:15033435-15068502 GCF_013731165.1 Rhagoletis pomonella | reverse complement strand
ATTTAAAATACGTTAAATTAAAATTAAGTTTATATAAAAATAAAATTCCTTTTAAAAATACAATTCTATAATTAAATACGCTACACTAGTAACCAAAATGGTCCAAATATATGGAAAAAATATGATTACATTAACATTGCGATGTCATTGGAACTGACCACCTCTGGTCCAACGCTGCAAACATGGGACCACCTAGACAACTACTCCTTTTGGACCCTGGCACATTCGGCAACCGAATAATATTGACGATCGGCCACGAAGAGGTGGTGTTCAACACATAGTCCCCTTTCAGACACGTCTGCTTTCAAGTCTTGCTTTCAAGTCTACTCGTTCGTAGGCGAAGGAGGTGAGAAGAGAGGGGAAGAGTACAGATACCTCCGTACCTTCAATTCGTTTCAAGTTTTTTTGTCTCTTTTGATCTTTTCGTTGCTTCCCATTTAAAGAACCAAGGACTTGAATTCAATTAAAGTTGACGCGTGTGGAAGCAAATAGAAAACACAAAAGAGAATGCGAAAAAAATTGCTTTCAAGACTTGACGTGTCTGAAAGGAGACATATATCAGTTTTTTTCGTTTGAAGTGGTCCAGGTCAGCATAACAAGTTACTAGTATGCAACCTGGCCCTTTTGCTCATACTTTAAAACTACGACCCAGTGGACCACCTGGTCCTCGAATTTTTGCAGGGCGAGTACTTACATACATACGTACATAAATATGTGCATACTAGCTTATACCCGCGGGTCTCACCCCGCGCTTTTATACAAATACGAAAAATAATTTAATGATGTTAGATTTTATTTCTGTGTCCATTTCGTTATAGCTCGTTATTTTTTAAGCGAGTTAAGGTATTTAGGCCGTTTAAAACTATGAAATTATAAAATCTCGTCTGCGCGCTAGGCATACCTAAGATATCAATACCTCTAAGTTTACCTTAAAATGGTTCCAGGTATACGACGCGTGAACGTGTAACCTTCTTGGAGGTGCCACGGCGGGTTCTAATATTTCCAACTCAAATTTAGTAACCTAGTAAAATACCACTTCTCATTACTGTAGCAAATGCCTCAAGAGAGCTTTAGATTATAAGGCCGAACCCGGCTCTCCCTTTTCCATTTAATGAAATTTATTCTGTCAGTACGGCACTTATTAAATTAATCTCCATAACAAATTTAAAATACTTCGAGAAATTTTCTATCCTTCCAGAGATATGTATTAAGAAGTGTTTAGTATGTATGGGAGGCGACATGCCTCCTTTTTTAATAATTCCCTTTTTTTTATGAGCAATTGATACATTTTGCATACACAACTCCATACCAAGTTCCAGTATTCTTCCACAAACACTTCCAGGGATATGTGGCAAGAAAAAGTAAATTTGTACTGGAAGTGTCACGCCCCTATTTCTTATAACCCTAATCTTCGTCCATAAATTTAGAATTGATTTTACATACCCCAGTACCAAGTCCCAGTAATCTACCATGAACACCTCTAGAGATAAGCAGTATAAAACAGTAAATTTTTACGAGAGGAACCATGTCCCCTTTTCGAATAACGCAAATTTTTCTCCATGAGTATGGAATTAATTTTGTATACACATCTCGGTGCTAAGTTCCAGTCCTCTGCAATAAACACCTCCAGAGATATGCAGCATAGAAAAATCAATTTGCATGGGAGTTGCCTGCCACACCACCTTTTCCAATAGCTCTCATTTTTCTCCATGAGTATGGTATTAGTTTCACATACATACATACATATGTATTTCCATACCAAGCTTGAGTGCTTTAGCCCAAACATTTGAAGAGATATGCAATATGAAACTTTCAATCACTATGGGAGGTGCTACGCCTCTTTTCCAAAAGCGTTCCTTTTTCTCCGTGAATATGAACATGATTTCACACAGCGTTGGGAAACTGTTAATCTGATTAACGATTAAAAATTAACGATTAATATGTTAATCGCGTTTGACGATTAAAATTAATTATTCGTAATCAACTGTACGATTAATGATAACATTTTTTAATCGTTAATCGCTGGCTGCGATTACGTTTAATTAATTTAAAACATTAATCGTTAATCCAATCTATATTAATAAAAATGTTGTGTTCGTATGTCACGGTCGCCAAAACTCGAGAACTTCTGAACCGATTTGAATAATTTTTTTTTGTATTGTTCGGTATAATACCTGAACCAATGATATCGCAAAAAAATTGGAGGGTTGCCATCTATTTGAAAATTTTTAAACCCAAATATATTGATAAAATAAATAAATTATTGCAATATGGGTATCAAATTAAAGAGATTTAAGAAAGATAGCAGCTGAAAATATTTTTACGGGGGTTGCCACCTATTTGAGAATTTTAACTCAGTTAAGTGTATTAAGTAAATGAAATATTGCAATGTGGGTATCAAATTAAAGAGTGTTAAGAAGGCTTACATCCGAAAATATGTATGATTAGGGCTGCCACCTGTTTCAAAGTTTAACTAAATTACACTGATGAAATAAACGAAATTTTACAATATTAGTATCAAACTAAAGAGGGTTAAGAAAGATAACTGCCAGAAATATTTTTGAAGAGTGTTGCCACTTATTTGAAAATTTTAACTCAGTCAAATTGATAAAATAAATAAAATATTGCCATGTGGGTGTCAAACTAAAGAGTTTTAAGAAGGCTTACAGTAGAAAATATTTTAAAGGAGGGTTGCCACCTGTTAAAAAATTAAGGAGGTTTAAGAAAGATAACTGCTGGAAATATTTTTGAGGAGGGTTGCCACCTATTTGAAAATTTTAACTCAGTCAAATGGATAAAATAAATGAAATATTGCAATGTGGGTATTAAACTTTAGAGTTTTAAGAAAGCTTACAGCCGAAAATATTTTTGATGAGGGTTGTTCCCTTTTTGAAAATTTAACTAAATTTAATCGATAAAATAAATGACTTATTACAATATAGGAATCAAATTAAAGGGGTCTAAAAAACATGACTGCTGGAAATATTTTTGAGGGGGGTTGGAACCTATTTTAAAATTGTAACTCAGTTAAATTGATTAAATAAACGGAATATTGCAATGTGGGCATCAAACTAAATAGTTTTAAGAAGACTTACAGCCGAAAATATGTTTGAGGAGGTTTGCCACCTGTTTGAAAATTTAACTCAATTAAATTGATAAAATAAATGAAATGTTACAATATGGGTACCAAACGAAAGGTATTTGAGAAATCTTGACTTGCAAATATTCTAAATAGGATTATGCAATATGTAAAATAAACTGAAAATATTGAAATTAAATGAAGTATTATAACTGGTTCGAAGCGGAAAGTGATTGGGAAAGCTTTACTAGAGAATTTCTTTTAATGTTTCTACTTATCCAAATCCGGACAGTTTGAAAAAAGAGAATTTACGATATCTTATCAAACGAAGTGATAAGTTGGTATACAAATTACGCAATGGAAAAAAATTAATAAAAAGTTACGGATAAAAATGAAGAAATGATAAAAAGCGTAACGAAAACATAAAAATATCCCGAGAAATGAAATAATGAAAACTTAAAATTGTTGTCACCATTCCTTTACATTATAAAACAGTTAAATTTGAATTATAAACAATTTCGTTCGGTCGCCATAGCGCCATAGGTCAAAACATAGTGGAGCGGCGAGTGAAGCTTCAATTAAAAAAGTGTGTGTACGCTTTGCTCTTCACTATACGCTCTCCCACTATATGTAATACTTCTATATTGGCAGTACGTTGAAAGTACATCCGCCTACATTAGAGTGCAGATATATAATGATAGAACGAGAAAACCAGCCAACCAATGTACTCAGAGTGACATTTGAAAAGAATAAAAAATCACGAGCGGTGCAGTAACCGTCAATATTTTAGAAAATTAAATTTTAATTAAAGCCAAAAAAAAAATTGTGTTTAACTTTTGAACAAAAAAGTAAGGAAAAAGGAATCGTGTTGCAAACGTCAGTATGTTACACTATTTACTTAAAAATGAGCCGTATCAGGGAAAACGGGCCGCCGGTTACCACAAAGCTCGCCCCAATCACGTTCAGGGAAAAAATTTTGGTTATATTATTTTTCTATTTTTTTTTTAATTTGTAATTTAAACCGCTCCTGGAGTGACTTGACAGTGGTTTGTTTGTAATAGTTCACAAATACACATTTATACTAACACAAGCAAACATTTATTTGATAGGCTGTCTGCCTTGGATTGCGGAATTAAAACACATTGTGAAGATACGTTACTATCAATATAGAAGTACTGGATATATGGCTCTCCCATTGAAACATGTGCGTTTGAAATCGACGCTTTGCTCGATGCTCTTTGCTCGCCGCTCCACTATGTTTTTGGCCTAAGTATATTGCGAGTAAAGAAATTTTGAATAACATCAGATAATATTGTTATGATTATGATTACTATTACTATTGTGAACTCCTTTTATATGTCCAAACAAACATTCCCAAATTAAAGCGAATTCAGATGGGCATTTACGATCGCATGATGCAAGTGTTAAGATAATAAGAGCTGCAGACCTGAACCACTCAGGAACAATTTTTTACAAGGGCGTGTAATTTCTGGTGTATAGGTGTATACCAATGACATCGATATCATCGGTAACAAAAACGTCGAAGTCTGTCCTGCCTTTTCCAAGTTGGGTAAAGAAGCAAAGCGATTGGGTTTGGTGGTCAACGAAGACAAGACGAAGTATCTCCTGTCATCAAACAAAGAGTCAGAGCAGCCCCGCCTTGACACCCACATTACTGTTGCCAGTTGTAATATCGAGAAAGTAGAGAATGTCGTTTACTTGGGAACCAGCATTAACACCGATAATAATGTCAGTATGGAAATCCAATGCAAAATCATTCTAGCCAACAAATGCAACTTTGGACTGAATAGGCAATTCGGGAGTAAAGTTCTCTCTCGACGTACAAAAACCACACTCTATAAGTCACTCATCATGCCCATGCTGGTATATGGCGCAGAAGCTTAGACAATGACAACATTCGATGAGGCGGCTCTTGAAGTATTGGACAGAAGGATCTTAAGGAAGATTTACAGGCCTCTGCGCGTTGGCGCGGGAGTACCGCAGACGATAGAACGATGAGTTGTATGAGCTTTACAACGAAATGGACATAGTTTAGCCAATGAAAATATAGCGGCTCCGCTGGCTTGGCCACGTCGTTCGAAAGCGACGTTCCAGTTCTGAAAGAATTAAACTCGCAATCCGCTGGTGGAGGCAGAGGAAGAGGGAGAGACCAAGTGGATAAGAACTTGGCTTCGCGGGGCATTTTCCATTGTCGTCGGTTGGCACAGAGAGAAACGACTGGCGTTCTCGGCCAATTGGCGTTTCCAGCGCCAAATAAGATTGATTATTTGTGGCAACGGTTCGTTCAAACAATTACATAGCCTTAGCTATCGCTTCGCCTGGAATTGCTACCAGGTGGAAACATTGCTAATTCAGCTCTTAAGCTGCCATTGAATATATCAATCATCGAAACTCCTACTTGCAATATTTCCAGAACATCCGGTATGGAAAAAGTAGTACAAAAATTTAAACTAATTATTTGAGATCAGTGCACGATGGCACATAAAAACTTTGCTTGAGGTCCTTGATCCCTTGTCGCGGGATTTGCATGGAAACGTTTAACCATTCGGGAATGTATTGATATTGCCCTCAGGAGATTTTACGAAAATATTGTCTGTAATTTCTTGATGAACACTAGATAAATGCTTACCTGAGATAGTCAACATTGTGGCTAGACGAACATACATATATACACTGCAACCGAGGGATTTTCGCGACAAGTACTGGACATTAGGAACTGAAAGCTGCCAGCTAACGAGAGATTATGACGAATTCTATTGCCGGATAATTTGTGTAACTAAGGAACATCGAAAGGAGAACTGATGGAAAGAATGTTTCTTAATTAAGAAAATTAGTTACAGGCTCAGTGAACGAGCTATTCTTGCTGCGAATAAGTCGTTGCTTGAGCTGGTCTGCTCTTTGACCAGACTGCCAGGTAACTTGCTCACTTTGGTGAACACCACTAGTGTTATTCAATCCAGCATTCAAAGTGACAACTGTTTAGCTGAGGGAGAGCGGGAGACCAGGGCTCAAATCGTAACATCCGTGCACGGATCGTAAACCATACGAAAGAAAATTACGTGATACGTCAGGCAATATAAGCTGAATGAGACAAAGACTACGTTCACGTACGTCATAATCTGAAAAATTTGTTTTTACGTGACGAGTAATACGATATCGTATGGGACGATTCGAACTGAGGTTTAGAGTTGTGGTCGAGTTAGAGTAGTTGGGGAGGTAGGCATTACCTTTGCGAGTGTTTGTGTATTGAGCTCAATGAGTCCGTATGGTTTATAGTGCACATCAAGTCAGCCGCGCACTTCGTATGCCTGATATGCGAGAGAGAAAGAGAGAGAGATATGCGGGCAGGCAGATGAAGCGGTAGCGCAAGATGTGACCGTTTCACCGTGTATTCATTGTGGGACTCCATTGGAGTAGTCATGCTCTAGCTGCCTTAGCCTGCTGGGCAATGAGCTGGGATTTATCCAGGGATGCATTCGTGCAGAGCTCCGGTGTGGTTTGTAAGCAGTAGCTTAATACCATTCCAAAAATTACTCCGGGAGTGGAGTGTGGGTGATGCTCAAAGCACAGTGTGATAGCCAAGCTGGGTTAGCGTTGACCATAGCTGAAAATGCCAGCGACTTATCACTTCACTAAGTTCAGCGAAGAGATATTTGAGAATTGCATAAAAAATGCATACCCATTTAAACACGAGCGAAGTACCTTTAAAAACAAGTGCGTCTGTGTGTCCGCCGTTCTTTGTTTAAGCGGGAAATGTATAAGTCGCTTAAACAATAACATATGCGTCGATAAACACCGTTGTGGAAGAAGACGAATCAGTTAATTATCTAACGGAATTTTTGAACTCGATTGATCTTCCAGGGATGACCCCACATACTGAATTGAAAATAGGTGTGCCAATTATCACGTTATATTAATCAGCAAAAACTCCGCAACGGTACGCGACTCGCAGTTAAGAAATTGATGAAGAACGTTGTGTAAGTAAAGATTTTTACGTGGCCTTTCAAAGGTGAAGAATTCCCATGGTTCCGACCGATACACCATTTCAATTTTAAAGAATACAATTCCCAATTCGATTGACATTCGGAATCACAATCACTAATGCTCAAGGTTATCCTTTGGAAAAGTGTGGTTTAGAGTGAGATGCGGATTGGTTCTTAGATGTTGCGTGCTCCCGTGTCGGCAAACCAGATATCCTTGATATCAATGCAGAGAATGGAAATACGACAAATATTGTGTGCACACAAGTACTTATTACAAAATCAAACTCATATGAAACGTATGCTTTGTTTCGTTTATAATTTATCATCCATGTAACTGGAATTCCACAGCAGTGGCAGGGTATAGCTAGTTAAAAATAAAATCTGATTAATTTGTCTAGTTTGTCCGAGTTTAAAACCAAACACCAGTTATAGTAATTATTTTGTGTTTTACGCTTATAAAAAACACATAATATAAAAAAATTATAATTATTGTTATTAGTAATACATAAACTGGGAACATTTACAAACCTGGTTTGTAAAACGTTTGTTGGTATATATCTTAATGAAAATGCACACCAAATTGCTTAGATTGATGAGGAAGCCCGACTTAGCCATACCAGATTAACTTGCTTTGTGTGCACAGGGGAATTCCAGCATAACTCAATGAATCACCAAACCTACTTGATCAAATTAAGAGTTAATGATTAAAAATTAATTTTTTAATCGCGGTTACGATTAACTGTTTAGCCAGATTAAAATTAATCATGATTAACTGTAATCAGTTTGAATTTAATGGAATTAACTAATTATAACATCAATCGATTAATGCCATCATTGATTTCACATACATATCACTATACCAAGTTTCAGTTCTCTCCCACAAATACTTCCAGAGATATGTATGTAATATGAAAATTCCAATTTGTATGGGAGGGGCCTTGAGTTATCGGACTTACTTTCAGTCTAAGACCATCCTTCCGAAATCCGTAGTAAGTGTACTAAATTTCGTTGTGATCAGAAAACCGGTTAAGGAAGTAGCCTATTTTTCAAACCGGGTCATAAACCATCTTTGAACAAAATTTCATTTTCAAACAGGTGGCAATTCTTAAAAAAGTAGCCTATTTTCCAGTCTAGGTCATAAGCTATCTGTGTGCAAACTTTCATGCAAATCAGTTCGGTCATTTACGCGTATTAATTTAATTAAACTTTCCTAATACGTGATAACTCTTAAAATAGTAGCCTATTTTCCAACATAGGTCATAAGCTATCTCTGTGCGAAATGTAATGCAAATCTGTTCAGTCGTTTCCGCGTATTAATGTAATTAAAACTTTTTTAACAGGTGGCAACTCTTCCAAAAGATTAGCCTATTTTTCACTGTAGGTCATAAGCTATCTGCTTGCAAAATTTCATGCAAATCCATTCAGTCGTTCCCGCATATTAAATAAATTTAACTTTTTCAACAGGTGGCAACTCTTAAAAAATAGCCTATTAACCAATCTGGCCCATAAGCTATCTGCGTACCAAATTTCATGCACGTCCGTTCAGTCGTTTCCGCGTGATGATTTCCCAAACATCCAAACATACAAACTTTCACATTTATAATATTAGTAAGATAAGATCAACAGTGTAATTTTTCAAGTTCTTTTCCATTCTGAACTTTCAGCAATTACTAAATTGTTCTCATTTGTTTATACACATATTAATTATACATTTAAGATAAACATAATACCCTCTACAGCTGCGTGCCATTGAAAATACTGAAAATACAACAAATATTGTCGGAATAGGTCTTTGCGTCAATGGCTCGTTGAAAACGCTAAATACATAAAATAAATTTTGTCTAAAATACGGCCACGAGTTTGGGTACCAAATTTGATATACACATTGCGCCTGACCTTCTTAAATACTGTCTTGAAATTTTTTGAAATCGGACAAAAACCACGCCCTCTAGAAGTATCGCTAACATTGAGTTTTAAGAAATTATCGTTTTTACTTATAACTCTTTAAGTTTAACAATTACATTCAACAATTTTTATTGAGTTCGAGGCCGTTTTTTAATGAAAACTTATTGTGGAAAAGCAACAATAATTTGAAAAAATGGTAGAAGTGATAGCTATTTCGGAAATCACCACATTTCCTCATCAGACTTCTTTCAGTAGGATTCGAACCGACGATCCTTGTTAATTCTTATTACTTATTTCCACTATTTTCATTTGCTAAGCCAACTACAATCAAGCGCAGCTATTCCGCTGCAATTCACTTGATCATGTGGTTGTTGGTTTTGTTGGTTTTTGTTTATATTTCTATTATTAGAATGTTTAACGTTTAGGTGTGCTCGTCCTTAAGTTATTTGTTTTTGTTATTTTGTGGCCTTATAACAATTATATTCAACAATTTTTATTGAGCTCAAGGCCGTTTTTTAATGAAAACTTATTGTGGAAAAGGAACATTAATTTGAAAAAATGCTAGAAGTGATAGCTATTTCGGAAATCATCACATTTCCTCGTCAGACTTCTTTCAGTAGGATTGGAACCGACGATCCCACTGACTCAGCCAGTTGCCTACGCACTATGCTAAGTTCGCCTTGTTAATTCTTGTTGCTTATTTCTACTTTAAGGATTTAAAAAAAAAAATGAATAACGCAAGAATTTAATGTTTCCTCAATAGATTTCAAACAATTTGAAGTTATTTGTGTGCGTTCAATTTAAAAATTTACGCTTTTTTAGCGTTGAATCGCACGGTTCCGGAGATTTGCCTATAGCTGTCGGATTCTGCAACTACTATTCCATGTGTATAGACGAACATATTTTGGTTTCCCTATAAGGTTAGCATTACAGTCCAAATGTTTATTACGTTCTCGAATTCAGGATTTCCGACTTAGGCGGTTATTGCTTATGACCACAGATGATGCAATAGTTTTTAAATGAAAGTAGTTTTATGGTGTGGGAGCTTTTAAATTGTATTAGTTCCTCAATGAATAGTGTACCTATTTTTGCAGAAAGTTGAATTAGGAAAGCAAATGAGTTAGGTCGTTTATATATGCATTAATTTTTCAGTAAGCTATTCACATTTTTTTACACCTTACAAAAAGGAATTTAATTTCACATTCGGTATCTATCACTATTTAGAAAGTCGCAGCAATTTTCCAGAGACGCACAGACGACGCCATCAAATAATTCATCATCACTGAAGCGACAAAAGTCAACATCTTTATATCACACTTGCCAGAACAGTGTTAATCAAGCGGATGTCAGAATAATTCGGCGTAAATCAGGTGAGTAAAGCTGAAGTACAATTGCCAAAGGATATCTGAACTAAATTGTATTTGTTAAAATATTTGTAATTTGTGTCCAAACGAAGATTTTTTATAACGTTGATAACATGACATACCCGTACGCAATGAATAAAAGCCCCTAGTGTGCATCAAACGATAGTCGCCGTGTGCTGTACGGGAGCTTTTTCTACGACCCCTGGCGCTGCTCTTGATGCTGTGCTTCACTTACCATCTCTTTGCACCTTTAAACGTGAGGAGGCCACCTGTAGGCATAAAAGACATGTACATATATGTATGTAAGTTGGTAAGATACTGAGCGGGGCGAGGCGGAAGTTGCTGGGGGAAGAGTTCTAGACATAATTCCAACACTGAGCCCGGTCTCACATACTGTCGAACCTTTACTGATGGCTCCAACGCTGACACGGGTCAGGATTAGAGATGGGTAGTGGGGGGTTGAAATTCGATTTTTTCCCAATTTCGGACATTGCCCTACCATTCGATTATTCGATTCGAACTTCGGTGGTGCAAATTCGATTTAATTCGAATTATCCAAAAAATTTTTAAATTTAAACTTCTTAATTGAGTTCGGAGATGTTTGCGTTAAATATTTAATAATAATATTTAATTGAAATCTGTATCGTTCGTTCAATAAAAAAAAAAAAATTTGGTGTCAAATTCAAATAATCGCTTCCGCAGATGTTTACGTTAAATATTTACCACCAAGTCATAAAATCTGTATCGTTCGTTCGATTTTCAAAAAGGAGGTAGGTGTTAAATGAAAGGGCTTGCCCTGTAGATGAGTAATATGGTTTTAGTTTTGTGCCATATGTAAGAAAATCAAAATCAAATTATTTAATAAGTTAAATAAATTACCCCAATATAGGTATCAATCGATGGTTTTGAATAAGCTTTGTTTTTTAATTACATTTAGGAGGGCTGCCACCTGTTTGAAAAATCGAATATAGTTAAAAAGTGTTGTGCTTAAAATACTATTCAACAATTAAAATATTTTTGAGGTGCTTGAAGAGAGTGGCCACCTGTCTAAAAATTAAACTCAAACTACACTGTGGGACAGCCGAAACCAGCCCGGACTTTGTTAACATTCTCTGAAAGTATACCCATCCAGTAATAAAACACCCGGTGTATTTGCAAAAGTTAGCTCGTATTTTTATTTCATGGCCTACTAAAGCTTTCATGTCTCGGTTAAAATAAATGTCTGAGCGAAATCAAAGTTTAAAACATATATAATAAAATTTCATGGGAAATACTTTTGCAGAACATTTTAACCCATTCGCTCGCGCCTAAAAGGCTCATTTTGACCCTTACTTCAAGAAATCCCGCAAAAAGCAAATTTGGAAGGTCGTTAGAGGATTGATATATTCTAGAAAATTATTCTCCGGGAAATTTTACTAGGGGTCTTCTCAGGTAAAAGCTTCATGCCACCAACGTAAAAGCCTCTAAACATTTAAAATAAAAATAAAACTAGTTTTTTACAAACAAAATTTTTAAATTTGAGTTTGGAATAACAGTGCCTTCTAGGCACAGATTTTTTATCAAGATGCAGCAGTTCGAAAATCATGTTTTTTTTTACTTGCATCTTAAGACAAATGGAGTGCCACACACACAGTGATGACAAATTTTGTCAGAGAAAAGAAAGTTGAAGAGTTGATTTTTTTGGAAATAAAGATGAGATTCGATTTTTTCTAGAAAAATTCCATTTTATCCGAATTTTAGCAACACAAAGTTCAATTTCAAAAATTCGCCATTTTAGAGCTAAACTTCGATTAAAATTCGAATATCGAATTTACCCATCCCTAGTCAGGATGTGGTGTCTATATCAGGGGCGGAAAGCAATAATTATTTTTAAAATTACAAAAAAATTAAATCAGCAAGTTGTAATCGCCGTAAAACGATTTTTAAATATACTCACGTATTTACGTTCGTACGTCCCAATGGAATATACAATGATTTTTATTTTTCGATTTTAATCAATAAAGATTAAAAAAAAAAATAATAATTAATATTTGAGTTTTATTTTTTCGCTCAAAGGAAATTATGATTACTCGATTTTTCATTTTTCGCTCAAAGATAATAATTATTATTGAGTTTTATGTTGCCACTTAAGCATAATGCTCTTTCAAACAACTCAAAAGCTATACCAGCATGATATTGGACATATCCTTTTCAGTGGTACCGACACCCTAATAAAAGGAATAAGTCCCAAACTTTTCAGGTCAAAATTTTAGTAAGTTGCGTCTACATGACCTTTTCAACTTTATAAATAGTTATTATTCTTAAGTGAAAAAATAAAACTCAAAAATTATGATTTTCTCCGAGCGAAAAAATAAAAATCATAAAATAATCATTATTTGTGATCGAAAAAATAAAAATCAAATAATAACACAGGTTTACAAAAAACAAAAAGTGTATGCATATTAAACCAAACCTATATATCCCTATGTTATTCGACATGTTGAATGCGAATCCGAGGTCCGTTAGCCTCCATCACGTCAGGTTCGTGGTCATTTGAAGGTAAAGTAGGGAAAAATTCATTGAATAAACCTGAAAATTCAATAAAATTCATCGGAATTCGACCTTGGGATGACCTGGGCATGACTTCCAAATGACCTTGAGTAATCAAGGGACCTCCATACTCGGTTTCAGTGACAACAAAAACAATTTTTTTTTTTATTTTTATTGAATACATTTTATGTCCTATTTGACCTTCAAATGACCTCGAAGCTGACATTATGGAGGTTAACGGACCTCGGATTCGAGTTCAGCGAATGTAAAACCTTATGTATATGAATTTTCAGGTTTATTCAATGAATTTTTCCCTACTTGACCTTCAACTGACCACGAACCTGACGTGGTGGAGACTAAAGGACTTCGGATTCGCATTCAGCGTGTCGAATAACATAGGGATATATAGGTTTGGTTTAATATGCATAACCTTTTTATTTTGTAAACCTGTGTAATTATTTCCGTTGAGCGATAAAATAAAACTCAATAATAATTATTATTTTAAAGCGAAAAATATAAAAATACTAAAATAATGATTAAATGCTGATTTTAATTATTTTACTCATAATGATTACCGTCCCTGGTATATATCAATGAGCTTCACTTTACAAGCCGAATACAGCAATCCTCAAGGCTACGGACTACTTGGTGGAAAATATGTGGAGATGTAGAAGTTTAAGCGTTCGTAGTGACAGCCAAGCTGCATGAGAGCATTGGGCAGCCCTCTAACTACTTCTAGACTGGTTCGGCAATGCAAATCTCGACTAAATTATGTTGGAAAACATAGCGAATTTGTCCCACTCTGAGTGAGGTCACTCGGGAGCACCTGACCATTTGACCAGAGAGGGATCAGACCAGGTATTCCTCGGTCCGAATCCAGTTAAAGCACTCCCACCTGCAGCCATCGAAGCCACCCTCAATGACTGGGAGGCTTCGAGCGGATGCAGGGTCGTGCAACTGAGGTCAGGGACCCAAAATAACCGTTATCCCAATTTTCAAAAATAAAAAAGTCAAGGACAAAACATTGTTGTAGACAAGATTTTTCAAAGTTATTGAGGTCCTCAGGACATTCTCTATAAGAATCCTTTGTGCCCTTAATTTTCCTTTTTGAAAAAAGTCCAATATTATTATATTATTTATTATTTCAGTCAAATAAAAAATTGGCGAAAAAATCCCGGCTAAAAACGGCTAAACTGTTTCAACTAAATTTTACATGTTTTATTTAAATAAATTAAGAAATTTCCGTTGGGATTCTCAATATAACATTCCACCTTATACGATCCGATTAAAACTTATCTTCCTACACTTTCCAGCCGCAGATAAATGCTTGGTACAATTTACTTAAAAATTAATTTAAAATTTAAATTTAAAAATTTAAATTACTAACAGGCTCAATTTCCAGTCCGCTTCTTCTTGGCGAAGTTAGCCCTAATGTTCCTCCCGGGTATCAAGACACTTTTGCCCTTATTTCTGAAAGCTTGTAAAACTAATTTTGAATTGCACGACCCACTCCGTTGCTTATGCCAGGATTTTAACTCTCATTCCAGCACGTTTGATATATCAGATCCGCTTTTCAGCATTAAGAAATCGATACTGTCCTCTCTCAATAAATGAATCATTAAAACAAAGACATAAAATCGGCTGATGAATTTAGTTCTGTAGCTGAACAGTTTTAGATCTCGACACTTAACAAACTACTGCCTATCGTGACTTAGCGCAAAAATTGAAAATACTGGTTCCGTACGTCATGCGGACTGCGCCCCTCGTGCGGATGGGCGGGAATTAAGGGTAAAAACCGTTGGGATATTATATTATAAATCACAAGTAGAAAGACTAGTTCTTGGAGAGAAGTTGCAAGTTAAAGCTGGAAAAAATTTTGCAATTAGGAAAAACATATGATTGTGGCACATGGTTGGATTTTTTGTCGACGGTAATTTGAATAAACAAGTTTGGTAGATTTACAAACTTGAGCGATTTTAAAAGGAAACTGTAAGTTGATACTTGTTTACTCAATAAATTTAGTTAATTCCAATGATTTGAAAGGTACTCGGCTGCAAAAAAAAACTGTATTCGTAATCCGAATACAATCTCAACCAGAGTCGATATAGGAAACCCAACAGTTACGAACAAACCTATTGTCTTCCCAGAGTTTTGCTTTACATAGAAATTTGTACTGCTCGGTTTTGGAATTTAAATAAGTTCTCAGCAAAAAAATTAAAAAAAGTACATATGAATATATCAATTTTTCCCTTACCTCAAACCTTTGAGCGTGGGCAACAATGACGTTTTTTAGTTAAGGCAGAATTGAATATGCGCTATCTGGGAAGACAATACCTGTAATATTTATTCTATGTGTTGGCACTATATCCAAACACAAACGCGTGTTAAGCAAACAATTTGTTATTTTCTAAGTTTGGGAATAAAACTTCACACTTAAATTTAAGACATTCATAACAAACATTTGTTGAAGAAAATCCCCGCTACGGCCATCTTTGGAAAAAATATATTCGTTTGAAATAAAAATAAGCGAAATCGGCCCAATTTTATATAAACCTGCCTGACATGAAAAATGTACTCCGCGATAAGGCTAGCAGCCATTTCTAACAGATTTTGGATCGCTTATTAAAAAATGGAAACATATATATTTGAATTTTAAGAAAACAAGGCAAAGAGCAAGATCGGCTAAAAACGACTACTTTTTTTACAAAACGGCTAACAAATCGGCTGCCGGCTAAACCGAAATTACTCCGGCTGTTTGCTATCGCAACCGGCTAAATCTAGCCGGAAAACGGCTAAAATGGCAACATTGGCGATAGTTTGTTGCTTTGCTGGCCCGAGCAAAAAAGTACTTAGGCTTTGAAAAAATCCATAAATACCAAAATAAAACAGTGTGCATTTAAGTGTTAAATGAAGTGGTTATTAACTACAAATATAAAGGTGATTAAAAGAAAAAATAACTTGTAAGTGCTAAGGTAAAATTTTTATATTAGGTAAGTTATAATTATTACCCATCCAAGGTGTTGTTTATTTATACGTGTAAAAATTTGCCTGAAGAGATCAAAATAAATTAACAATTTGTTAAAGAAAGTCAAAGATTTAAAAAAAATATCAACTAATTGAGTAATTTCCAAGTTATAATGAAATTTCCTCGTGAAAACAATGAGTTAAGAAAATACTACACTGAGGAAAATAACGCATAGTAAAACCAAATAATATGTATTACTACACAATGTTCATACACACTTATTAAAAAAATATTTTTCTAATGGAAGTAGTTAATACGTGTATATTTGAATTTGTATCAAATAAAAAACGTATTTAAATCAAAGGAAAAGTAGTGGAGGGGGAGGGAGAATGGGGTGATAGATCTTCCCTTCGTCAGTGAAATGAAACTTTTTATTTTTGAATTAATAACACAACACTATTTTACCCTTCCGATTTATAATTTTTTTATTTCCGACTGATGACAAATTATCTTTTAATGAATATATAAAATTATCGGTTGGTGGATTATGTATTTGAATATCTGCGAAATACACTAGGCCATTTTGCTTAGTTCCCCACAGTGTTGGGAAATAATCTATAATCTATACAAAAACTGTACTTTTCGACTGTAAATTATATCGACTTTTTAATTTGCTCATATGCATGCATGCAATGCTTTGATGGTATTCACGGGAAAGTTTATGTAGGTACATTTACATATTTTACACTTTAAGATACATTTCTTAACAAACAAATTTTTTTAAGTGATTACGAATGGATAAAAGAGACATCTTCTTTGAATTCAGTACTAAAACTTGAAATTTCAAGTGCTTATCAAAACTTTATACATGTTAACTAGATTGGCCAATTATCTTAAAATTATATCATTTTAATTATTTGTTTATAAAAATGCAGTTTACCCTTTAACAAAACCCGTATAAATCCAAGGTTTAATCTTTGCACAACATTAGCAAAATCAACAAACTTTCGTAAAGCTTTTTAATTAGATTTCCTATAAATATATATTTTGAGTATGCAGTTTTGTAGCCCGATCAATTCAAATAAAGCGCAAGTTTAAAATACATAGCTGCGACTTATCGTTGATTTTTAATATTTTTTTTTTATGAAGGTGTTGCTCATTCTCTTCATTAAAAAAGTCGTCGAACATACTTAGATAATATGGAAGAAAGTTACCGACATCGTCAAAAATATGCCATACATCAACTGTAAATCACAGCTACTTTAAATTTTCACTTTTTTAGACTAAAATTGAATGAGCTAAAAAACTGCAAAATATTAAGAGTTAAAATTGAAATAGAAACTTCGAAATTTTTACGATAGTTTGTCGATTTTTTTTAATGTTGTTCAAAGATTAAACTTATTTTCATTAGTGTTTGTTAAGGAATAAACTATATTTTTATAAACAAATAATTCAAATTAAAATATAATAAAATAAATAGTCAAATCTAGTCAATATGTGAGTGTCGTAAAGTTATGATGTTTAAGACCATCTCTTTCTTAATTAACGATGACACTGTTTCTATATAAAGCTGATTTCAACATTTTGTTTTAATAAAATTTAGTATCGAAAATATTTGGGGTATTCACAACGGTGTCGTAAGTGTCGTATCGTTGTATGTCGTAAACTTTAAACGCCTAAGAAATATATTAAAGGAGTTCGCAAAGTACCAACCAAGTCATACTATGTTTTTTTGTAGTGCTAAAAAATAGTTGGTTGACGTTTAAAGTTCTCTAAACATTTATTTAAGCTTTTAGAGTTTACGACATACAACAATACGACACTTACGACACCGTTGTGAATCGCTCACTTCTTTCCAAACTTGCCTAGGAATGTGATATAATGGTTCGTTCAAAACCTTTTTTCAAAGGCAAAAACGAGAAGGCGAAGACAAAAAGAGAATACAAAAATTTCCCGCGGTGAATTTTCAGATTTTTAAAACGGTATAGTAATTTAATTTTTTACATTTAAATAAAGCATGAACACCCCGTGGAATAAACGAGTACATAAAGAATATATAACGATAAAACTGGCACATACATAAATATATGAAAGAATGCACTCAGGCGATGCCTATAGCCATTGCGTGTCACATATTTAAGTTATCGATAGAAATTTTTTTCACCCCGTCCCTCAAAGCCAAATCCTGGTTACGCCACTGGAGCTCAGACTTAGAGTAGAGAGAGAGAGAGAGAGAATTGCGTTGACACATACACACATACATTTTTATACACATACACACACATGTTTATTTGTACAAATGCACTAATCGCGAGCAGAGTTGCCACTCGCCAACATTTTTTCCTACCAAAATCTTTAAGAAAAGTTACCAAAAGTTACGAAATCTTCACTACCAAAATGTGCACTTCTACACTGAGAAAAAAATATACTGAATAAAACTACTATATTTCTTAAAAAATGTGTGTATACTTGCAGCCAGTTTCTGTGACTTAATAAATTCAATATTTTTATAATTTGCCAATTTTTGATTATTTATCAAGAATTCACAGTTCTAGCACAGAATTTTAAATCTATTTTCTTGATAAATTATCAAAATTGAAAATGCCATTGACAATTATAATAATTTTTTTTATTAGAAAATATTTTGCTATCAATTAATTACTGCATGTGCCGTTATTCCCATTTTCGTTGTTGGTGTTTCCGACAGGGTAGGTAATGTGGAACGATTTTCTATCATCCCTTGTCAAATTTGGTTTCGGCGTTGTGCTATTTTCAGTGTAATTTTTGGTTCGGAATGTGCCGTTATTTGGACCTGCGACTCAAGCAATAATGGCAACGGTACACAAAAAAAAGTTGCGGGTGCTTTTGACCGTCCATTTGACTCGTACAAAATTTCGAGTAAATTGCGAAAATTGCAAATTTTTTTGCTATTTTTTCGGTTTTTCATAATTTAGTGTACGTGTCAAACGGACCTCAGATTCGGATTCAGTGGGTCGCAGTACATGTCGGTAGGTGGTTCTAGTAAAAAGCACGCGACATTTTTTTTGTGCCGGAATAATTAAAACGAGATGGTAGAATTCAAAATGTATCGCAAAAATTCGAAAGTTGTTTTAGAAGTGCAGCCACTGTATACCAAATATTTCAAGTATGTATTCGAATATGAGATGACTCTAATTTTACCGAAGTAATTTTGTAGAAGTGGCAGTAGTGCTGCCATTGAAACTCGAAGGGTTTTTATAATTACGCACATGCGAAATATAATTCAATTCAATTTAGTAATGCAAATAGATATTTAGTTGCAAAAGTTACCATCAATTGTCAAAGAAATCTTGCAGAAAACAGGTGAAACAATGAAAAATATTGAAGAGTGCAAAACAAGTTGTGCGCATCGCGTAAAGTCGATGATGCAGTCGTGCAGAACATGATGGCGCGTGTGCGATGAAAACACCGATCACTTGCAGATGGAGCAAATAATAACTAATATTTTAACATTTTAATAACATCTAAACTTCCAAATTATATAATACAAAAAAATAAATAATTTCAAAGCCTAGTTTGTTTCTGGTAGTAATTTCTAAGTGTCGCAGTAATTATTTTGTGTTTTACGCTTATAAAAAACACATAATATAAAAAAATTATAATTATTGTTATTAGTAATATATAAACTGGGAACTTTTACAAACCTAGTTTGTAAAACGTTTGTTGGTATATATCTTAATGAAAATGCACACCAAATTGCTTAGATTGATGAGGAAGCCCGACTTAGCCATACCAGATTAACTTGCTTTGTGTGCACAGGGAAATTCCAGCATAACTCAATTAATCACCAAACCTACTTGATCAAATTAAGAGTTAATGACTAAAAATTAATTTTTTAATCGCGGTTACGATTAACTATTTAGCCAGATTAAAATTAATCATGATTAACTGTAATCAGCTTGAATTTAATCGAATTAACTAATTATAACATCAATCGATTAATGCCATCATTGATTTCACATACATATCACTATACCAAGTTTCAGTTCTCTCCCACAAATACTTCCAGAGATATGTATGTAATATGAAAATTCCAATTTGTATGGGATGGACCTTGAGTTATCGGACTTACTTTCAGTTTAAGACCATCCTTCCGAAAGCCGTAGTAAGTGTACTAAATTTCGTTCTGATCGGAAAACCGGTTAAGGAAGTAGCCTATTTTTCAATCCAGGTCATAAATTATCTTTGAACAAAATTTCATTTTCAAACAGATGCCAATTCTTAAAAAGGTAGCCTATTTTCCAGTCTAGGTCATAAGCTATCTGTGTGCAAACTGTCATGCAAATCAGTTCAGTCATTTACGCGTGTTAATTTAATTAAACTTTCCTAATACGTGATAACTCTTAAAATAGTAGCCTATTTTCCAACATAGGTCATAAGCTATCTCTGTGCGAAATGTCATGCAAATCTGTTCAGTCGTTTCCGCGTATTAATGTAATTAAAACTTTTTTAACAGGTGGCAACTCTTCCAAAAATTAGCCTATTTTCCACTGTAGGTCATAAGCTATCTGCTTGCAAAATTTCATGCACATCCGTTCAGACTTTTCCGCGTATTAATTTAATTAAACTTTTTTAGCAGGTGGTAACTCTTAAAAACAGTAGCCTATTTTTCAACTTAGCTCATAAGCTATCTGTGTGAAAACTTCCATGCAAATCAGTTCACTCATTTGCGCGTATTAATTAAATTAAACATTTCTAGCAGGTGGCAACTCTTAAAAAAGTAGCCTACTTACTAACCTAGGTCATAAGCTATCTGTGTGCAAAATTTCATGCAAATCCGTTAAGTCGTATCCGCGTATTAATATAATTAAACTTTTTTAACAGGTGGCAGCTCTTAAGAATAGTAGCCTATTTTCCAATCTAGGTCATAAGCTATCTGTGTGCAAATTTTCATGCAAATCCATTCAGTCGTTCCCGCATATTAATAAATTAAACTTTTTTAACAGGTGGCAACTCTTAAAAAATAGCCTATTAACCAATCTGGCCCATAAGCTATCTGCGTACCAAATTTCATGCACGTCCGTTCAGTCGTTTCCGCGTGATGATTTCCCAAACATCCAAACATACAAACTTTCACATTTATAATATTAGTAAGAAGTAAGATAAGATTAAATCTTTTCTGGTGGCTGTAAACGAACTAGTGCCGTTATTCAGGAAAACATATTTTTATTAACATGGGCTTAGTTCGCTTTATGGCCTGATTTAGGTTATGTAAAATAAATGGCCGATACAACTCACTTTGATATGTTCAAGGGCTTTGGGATTTTATTTGTTATTTGAAGGTTTTGGGCTCTTCTCTTCCCTAGTTGACTTTGCGTCCTCGTTTACTTAATTTGTCGGCTTGGCTGTTGATTCCTCCTTTTTAGTTGAAACACATTTTATTAAATTTGATTTTTCTTTTTTCGCGCCCGAAATGTTTCGTTTATTGTGTTGTTAATTTTGTTTACGCGGCGCGCCCAATTTGTTGAATTGTATGTATGTAAATTTTCTCAATTTGTTCACTTTTACCCTTCTTTTTGTATATTTATGTATTTTTCGTGTTTTTTTTCTATTCACTGTTTAGGTTTGTTTTTAAATAATTTCAATTTTATTTTTTGTTTAATTTTTTCAAAGGCGCCTGTCTGTTTGGCGCAGAAGGACCATCGCTAGTTTTACACCAGGGCAAAACACTTTGGGGGCACACTGACCACTTTCTCGAAAAATATAAATTAAAATCAGATCACGGAACCGTCTTGGTAATCGCAAAATTGTGTTTTGTTTAATGTTATGTTGCAATTCATGTGTGTGTGTATGTGTAGGTACAATTCATATGTATATGTGTGTGTGTAGGTGTATTATGTGAACGTGGGTAGAACGGGCCGTGGTGAGTGAGCGATTAGGCAGGGTTGCTGCTGCTCCACGGAGCCACGGAGGGGGGAGCCGCTGAGCTCATTTAGCCATAATCCATCAGCTAAGTATAATAATATGTCCAAGGACTGTATAAGTTTAGGAAGACACACAATTGTTTAATTTTATTACTACCCTGTTTGTTTAATTTTATTACTACCCTGTACGCAAGAACCGGAAAGCTGTATGGAATTTAAAGTTAAGTTACGCGAAGAAGAATCTCGTCCGTTAGCATCCACATCCAATCAAACTCGAGCATTTTGCACAATATGTATGTACGGTGACCATATTAACCAACGTAAAATAAAGGACATTTTTTTTAAATTATTTGGGAATACGTACATACAACTTGTATGGAAAAAATAGCCTTACCAATATCGTAATTTAAATCAAATATTTACCAGTTAATTATATTATTTAACTGTACAAGATCCCCCGCTGTAGAGAAAAATTAAGCCAAATCCTTTTTAAGGACTTCGCCATATTTTGCTACCAAAATGCGTTTATCATAATTCATACTGCACGACGAAGCCAGCACACAGTGGTTAAAAATTGGAATTCAATGTTCATAATGCACCGGAGCATTCATTTTTCAACCAATTTTTACTAAAAACCAAAAAAAAACATTTATTTCGGTGAACATTTTTTTATCACATTTCAAATTTTTTTTTGTGTATTCTTTTCGTTTTGGGAGAACCATACAATTGTTTTCAACCAGTTTTTATTATGTAACATTTATTAACTGGAACAGGAGAATACATTTTCTTCAAAATTGCTACTTTATCTGCATTTTGCACTAAAATAATTTAATATAATCAAATAAAAGTGCAGAAATCAGGGTCAACTGGTCTCTTGCAAATATCGTAAGCTTTCATAAAAAAAATTAAATACAAATTAATCAAATTAAGTGAAAAATTAAGTCTCCAGTGAATTACGAACACTAAATGCCAGTTTTGAGCCACTGTGCTTTAGGGGGTTTATTGTTCTCTTTTAGTGGAACTGGAAACTCAGCGTGCAACACAATCCTGGGCACAACTTTCCCTGTGCTTTATAGATTGTACAAAGATTAGGGATTACCTAGAAACCCTTAAGTGGGGTGCGAAACAAACTGGCGAAGGTTTTCATTATATTTTATAAGGGACATTTTCATTTTTCATATTCTGCGTTTAAAAATTTTGCTCCGAAACATGCAGAGCCGATTTAAAGGACAGTTTAAGAAATAAAGTACAAAAGGGGTCCTTTATTTTGAAAAAATTATAAGGGATTACCCCCTGTCAAAAATTTTTTTATTTTCGCTTTTATTTCAACATATTTTGATTAAAAGAAAAATACTGATAAAAATAAAATATTTCACACAAACAACAAAAAATATAATCGATAATCGCATGAGGCTATTGCCTGAAAATTTTAAAATGCACTTAGTGGCATTGTGCTACTATGATAGACGGCGAGTAATCATACTCAACTTTGTACAGTAGACAGCATCACTCCCCATACAAAAAAAACGGTACTGTTTTTCCACTGGAATTATAAAATCTATTATATTTTAAGACTTCCGCCAAAATATCACGCAAAAATATTAAGATTTACGTGAGATGGACCGAATTGAAAATACCTCCAAAAAATGACTTTTGTTTTAATAAAAACAGTTTTTTTTTTTAAATTATTTTTATAAAATATTACCTGAGATGACTGAACAGTTTAAGCTTAAGAAGTTTGCATAAAGGTATTTAAAAAAAAATTTCTGCGGAATCATAATAATCAGATTTCTGATGCTGTTTTTTAACTTTTTTCAAAGATTGGTTTAAGGAAAGCTTGAATAACTCAGTCAAAACCTTACCAATTTAGACTTATAAGGTATCATTGGTATGGTATTTTCTCACCCTTTTAAGTATGGTAGGAGGAAGGTAAGATAAACGAGTATTATTCCATGTTGAATTAAGATGCGTTGGTATTGAATAAAGCAAAAATTGGGACGTGAATGAGTTTTTTTGCAAAGAAATAAAAAGGGTGAGAAAATACCTTTCCACTGATACCTCATAAGTCTATGTCGGTAAAGTTTTGGGGCAGTTATTCAAGTTTTTCTCTGATTATAATGATTCCGTTGATACAGTTTTTTAATATTTTTATGTAAATTTTTCAAACTTAAACTGTTTTGTCATCTGAGGGGAATTTTTCCAAAAAATCCTTTAAGAAACTATTTTTATTCATAAAAAAAAACATTTTTAGAAGTATTTTCAAACCGGCCCAGCTCACGTAAATCTTAATATTTTTCCGAAATATTTTGGTAGAAGTCTTAAAATATACTAGGTTTGGTAATCCCGAAAGAAAACCGCAACTTTTTTTGGTGATGCAGTCTAATGTATCTACAGTAGTCGAAAAAATTATAGCCCCACCAAATTTTCACAAGTTTTAAAATATTATTTTTGTTGTTACTTAATTTTGGTTAGTTTTTTACGAAAATTAATTTGTTGAAATTTTTCAACAGAACATCGCTGTATTGCACCAATCCTTTGACTACAAAAAAAAATGTTCCCATTTTTTTTATTTTGTACCAATAATAATAATAATAGATTGGCGCTTACACATACATATGTTAGTGTTTGGCCGAGCTTCTCCTCCGACTTGTGGCGTGCGCCTTGATGTTGCCACACAAAGTGGAAGGATCTACAGTTTTACGCCGACTCCGAGCGGCGATTATATTTTTATGAGAAGCTGTTTTTCATGGCAGAAATACACTCGGAGGTTTGCCATTGCCTGCCGAGGGACGACCGCTGTTAAGAAAAAACCTTTTTTCTATATTTTTGCTATGTTGCTTTGACCAGGGTTTGAACCCAGGCGTTGTACCAATAGCCCAATGTAAAAATGTACCAATCTGTACAAATGTACCAATCGAGTGCTACTGCCTTAAAAATGTATGCCATTTAAAAAAAAATCAAGAAATTTTCGTAAATATTTCGAGTTTTTTAATTAGATTCTGACTATGCAGTTTTGTAGCCCATTGAGTTCTAGTCGAATAAAGTAAAAGTGGTTAAAAACTACCATTGACTTTTTAGAATTTTTAAAAAAGCTCGATATTTGTACGAAAGTTTGTTGATTTTTTTTAATATCGCACAAATTTGGAAACTTGAATTTACACGGGTTTTGTTAAAGAATCCTTACTACCCTTACTAATATTATAAATCCGAAAGTGAGCTTGTTTGTTTGCTACGCTTTCACGCTTTAACTCAACCGATCATCATGAAATTTTGTACACTTCTGTCATTTAGCCCAACTTAAAATATAGGATAGATTTGATATCGATTAGACAAGGGGGCGTGGCACCTCCAATACAAACGGAATTTTTCATACTGCATTACTCAGGAAATATTTTGGATATATTACTGGAACTTGGTATGGAGATATATAAAATCATTATTTACTCATGGATGAGAGCTGCCACCCTTTCAAAAAATCAAACTCAACTTCAATTAAGGGAGTTATTTATTTCAAAATAATATTAAAAAATGGATGTCAAGATGCTTACAAAAGTTGTAGTTCGAATGAATTTTGAAAAGGGTCGCCACCTGTTTGAAAAGTCAAGTTTAAAACAATTATACGCAAGCTATCTGAAGAATTAAAATATGGTTGCCTAACGAAATATTGTTAAGAAACCTTTTTGTTTTGAATAACCTTTAAGTCTTTCACAAGGGTTGCCACCTTTTTAAAAATTAAATTCAATTATTCTAAATTAAGTATTACAGTAAAAGGCGCGTAATGGTCCTGGCGGTTGATTTATCGGTGGTGATGTGAGATTTATCCCTGCACAACTCAACCCTGGTGTCTCCGAATGAAGCTTCAACGCATAATAATACTGGCAAAACACATCCATTGGGCCAAGCATAACACGATATACTCATTGGTGATTATTCATAATCACTCCAGCGCCACCTGGCAGCCCTTTTTGGCAGTAGTATTGCCTTGAAATTTCATACACTCAGCGAAGCGGGTGGGGCGATCTAGTGAACTATATTTTTATACAGAAATAACCAAAACTAAATTACAACGAAAATGATACGTTAAAACTTGGCAAAAAGTAGTTCGGCTATAATTTTTTTACCACTGTATGTATTTTTTAATATCTTTAATTGGACATGCACATTGTACGTAAAGGAAGTACATAACAAAATTAAAAAATATATGCCTTTTTTGCTTTTTTCAAAGCCCATTTTGCTTTTTCCAAGTTTTTAGTGCCTTAAAATCCTACATTTCGGGGGAGAGGAGGTCAGAACACCTACAATCGATTGGTACCAACTTTACCTTATTTGGAATTAAGGCTTTTTTGTTATTAAGCTAAGCCTTTTATTTTTGCCGGATAAAATAAAAGTCACATTATAACCGTTATTGTTTGACTGAAAAAATAAAAATCAAATTATATCAGTAATTTTTTTTCTAAAAAAAAATAAAAGTCACAAAATTACTTTTTTTCACGAAACTTTTATTATAAAAGTCATAACCGGTTGGGTCCCTGATATAAAATTAAGCTGCGTAACCACCCAAATGTACTGGCAAGTGGCCTGTAGAACACAACAAATCTAACACGTCTGCGAAGAAAAGACCTACCCGCCTTTTGTTGAGCGACGTAAACCCAGGGTTTGACCTATAATATTGTACATTAGACGTAAGATTTTTAAACTTGTTGTTAGGTTTAATATATGTAAAATAAGCAGATCCAACAAATAAATACACGTATAATAAAAAAATAATAAAATCGGTTTACTCAAAAACACACGAACAGAAGAATTATATGTACTAGTAAAGCAAAAAAATTTTGAATGCATTGTGCGAATAATTTGGGCGGCACTATATGTTTATTTTGAACTTTAGTACGTTAAAATGATCTCATCTTTTTATGGTTCTGTTTTTGTCTTGCCAAAATAAAATTTTGCTACATACTTTCGTACGTAAGTAATTTTTGTCTAAAAGAAAGGAAAGGGAGGGGCGGTTGTGGTGTTAGATTTTCCAAAATGTCCCGGTTTGCCAACGGAGATATCCGGCAGCCCTACATATGTAGCAAAACACACATCGGCGTAGCCAGAATGAAATTTAGAGGGGGGGATCTCGACCCTATTAAGCTGGCGTTTCAGGGTACTATTTTATATATATATAAGGGAAATTTTAAAGTTAGGGGGGGCTCGAGCACCCCCCTTCCCCTACCTGACTACGCCCATGATAACACAACACAATAGTATAACATCGCAAATTCTTCAGTTGTATTTCCTTTTTATTCCTATCACTTTCTTCCTCTCAATCTTTGTCTCTACGCTTTTAACGTTTATGTTTATGTTTATCTTCACCTTCATGTTCATGTTGATGTTCAAGTTCATGTTCATCTACATCTTCTTCTTCTTCATCTTCGTCTTCGTCTTCGTCTTCGTCTTCGTCTTCGTCTTCTTCTTCTTCATCTTCGTCTTCATCTTCATCGTCATCTTCATCTTCATCTTCATCTTCATCGTCATCGTCATCTTCATCTTCATCTTCATCTTAATCTTCATTTTCATCTTCATCTTCATCTTCATCTTCATCTTCATCTTCATCTTCATCTTCATCTTCATCTTCATCTTCATCTTCATCTTCATCTTCATCTTCATCTTCATCTTCATCTCCATCTTCATCTTTATCTTTTCCTTTATCCTGTTCTAAATATGTCCATTATTTTCTTCATTTACATATTAACCCCCACCATTGTTATTAGGTTAGGTATTTAAATTTTTCTTCCTCTTTGACTTTATACTCAGGTTTCTTTACTTTTATATTAATTTCTGTATTTATCCCTTTATTCTTCTCCATACTCAACTTTTGTCTCGTTTATCGGAATTTTATCAATTTATATGAACGCCGCTATTATTTTATATTTCATTATATAAGATTAAAAATCTTGTTTAGTTTGGTTCACTTTATGCCAAATGATGTTGTCATTGATGCCACATCAGGTGACATCGTGTCATGTGGTGAAATTGGGGGTGGTGAGTAGCGGTGTTGTGAATTCAGGTGTGGTGGGCTTAAGAGGTGTGGTGAGTGTAGGTGTGGTGAAAATAGATTCATTCGAGAGCGAATAAAACTATTTAGGAAATAACGCTCAACAATTATTTTTTTTTTTTGTATCAGGTAGTTAAAACACGATAAGGAAGTAAAACAAATTGCCTGTAACGCTGTTTATTGGAAAAGCTTAAGCATTAATCTGCAAATACATAGTTTAGCATTTATCGGCAGTCCGTTATATAATCTAAAGAACAATATAAAATTTTGCACTTTATGTTTACTATTTTAGGAGCTATCGACGTTTGAACGCTTACACGAGCAGGGCCCTACTGCACCAACCACTTTCAATTTATAATTTTTGGATAAGTGTTTGTTTTCAAGTCAAGTTGCACTTATAAAAAAAAACTATCACTTTACCAAAAAATAATTAGTAGATTTGATAAGCATTACACAGAAAATTTCCTTTGCTATGCAAATGGAGAACTTTTGCAGCAATGTCCTTAGCTAAAATGATTAGCGTTTCTTAACGGAAGGAACCAAGGTACGTTTTGATTTCTATTTCTCAAGCCAATAGCGACAAATGTAACGAATAACAACCATGTTTACTTTATGTACATTTTCAATAAATTGCATTTTTGTGTCAAGCATAACGCTAACATGTACTTGTATATGTATGTCCATACCTAAAAGTCCTCACAGTTAATTTTATTGTTCATTGTTATACATTTTCACTTTTTTCTATTTACAGAGGGACGAAAACTGACAAACGCATCGCAATTGAAGGTGACCAAGATGCTGCTAATTGTCTCCACCGTTTTTGTTTGCCTCAATTTGCCCAGCAGTGTGATGCGCATCAAAACGTATTTGGAGGTAAGTACGTGCAAGCACTGTTGCCAAGTTGGTGCTTTTCGCACTAAAAATGCGAAAATTTTTGAGTTTGGTGCTTGGTGCGTTTTTTGGTGCTTTTACTTTTAGTTTGAAGACACCAAATCTAGCAATCGTAAGTTTTGTAAGAAACTTTTCAAAAATGGAAACAAAATCATGGCACAATGGCAATCATAAGCAAAAGAGCATATGTTTAGCAACAATATATGTGACAGCATTTTCAATCATGCCAGAATTACATTCGGTAATTTGCCATTGTTGGGACCAGGAATCGACTTTTAGAACTAATAGGAAATTATTAACTCTAACTTTATTTTATTATTTCGCTAATACAAAAGAAAAATAAATTCTTATTAGATTCGATTAAGCACACAAATTAAAAAAGAAGAATCGAAATCGGATGAGATTTGAAGAGTGGACAGCTTTCTTGACACAAAAATATGTTTCCAACTATGCGCCGTTGGATAATACGCTCAAATAAGACATGTTTTAAAGCGAAATCAAATTTCGTTTTGATTCAGGTGTTAATCGTTCCTTTAATTCACAAGATCATAAGAGACTGTGGTGTAGATTTAAACTACCACATAGTTCATGAAACTTAATTTCTCGTTTTTGCTCTGGTTTCATAGGAATTGTAGAAAACATTTAGCAAAACGAAGAAAAATTTAACATATAAACCGTCAGGAAAAAATTTAAAAATTTTGGTTACATTTAAGCGAAACGGCAACGTTGGACACAGCTGCACATTAGAAAATAAGAACACGAATGTTAATGTCGCTTGCACGAAAATGTTTGAATTTATAATATAATAATAGATTGGCGCTTACACATATGTTAGTGTTTGGCCGACCTTCTCCTCCGATTTGTGGCGTGCGCCTTGATGTTGTCTCACAAAGTGGAGCGACCTACAGTTTTACGCCGACTCCGAGCGGCGATTGTATTTTTATGAGAAGCGGTTTTTAAAGGCAGAAATACACTTGGAGGTTTGCCATTTCCTGCCGAGGGGCCACCGCTATTAAGAAAAAACCCTTTTTTCTAAATTTGATATTGCGATATTGCTTTGACCAGGGACAAAACCCGTGCTCTGCGGAGTGGAAGCGCGTACTGCTCACCACTACACCACAGCGACCTTCGAGCAAGAAACGTTGATTTTTATTAGTTTGAATCGGCATCCCTACAATACAAATCCATTAAATACTCCAATAAAAATTTGGTGCTTTTTTCGAAAAAAAAACGCGATTTTTCTGGAGTTTTAGTGCTTTTTCAAATTCAAACTTGGCAACACTGCTTGCAGGCATCCTATTACCAAACGTAGAATAGCACACACAAAGAAATTTTAGAATAACGAGAATTTCAAGCTACCAAAGTGTATGTACATTAAAGTAAAGTGAAAAATAAGGTCGGATTTTTAATGCCGCCACCCCCTAGGATAGAACAAAAAAAATATACTCCTATTTTTTTATTTTGCAAAAAAAAAATTAGGTAGTGATCAAAACGCTCAAAGTTTTCCATGTATTTTATATGGCGAAAACCACTTTTCGTAGAAATAGAGTTGAATTCTTGAAAATCAATATTTTTCGATCGGAAAACTTTGCTTATCTTCAGGAGATTCCCAGTAATAATACCCAGTTGTTTCTTTAACCATTTTTTCATGGTAACTATATTTTATTGGTCCTCCAGAACCCACAGAAGGTGCAATAGGGGGACCAAAAAAAATCTTTAATATTAAAAAATGGCAAAATAAACAATGGGAAATTAATATTGGAAGTCTCCTAAAGAGAACCACAGTTTTCCGATGTTAAAATATAAGGGGTATTCTCGAAGTCTTGCACTATGCACGGATTGCACGAAATGCAAAAATACTATGCCAAATTTCGAACAGTACGAGAGCACCCCAAGTAGTAGTGGGTATCAAGCAGCGAAATTATGTATCAAATACAATAACAAGAGACAGCAAAAAAAATGGAGTGAGCGAGATGAGAGGAATGAGAGAAATATGTGGCAATTCCAACAACAAAACCACCAGCACAGGGTCGCATTTATCTTGCTATGCTATTTTGCAATATATATACATGGGTTTCGACGTTGCATATTTTGCAGCGACAGGAAATGTTGTTTCCAATGTTGGCAAGTTATGCAATCCATGCAATCCGTGCTACGTGCAATGGCTTTGAAAGATTTGGAGAATACCCCCATTGATTTTCAAAATTGTATACCATTTCTCCGAAAAGTTGTCAAGTCACATGTTCTACTTTTGTTGCGAAACCGATTTGCGCTGGCCATATATGTAATACTTCTATATTGGCAGTAAGCTAATTTCTCAATGTGTAAGCATTCCGCAATCAAAGCGAGACAGTCTAGTACCGTTTTTGTCAATGTATTGTGTACTTGAGTGCCGTTTTTGTATATGTGTTGTGTACATGTTCATTTATAAACGTATGTCTTCCTTTTCTTTCGTACGTGTTTATTGATATATCTGTACTGTAGTGTTTTCGGACGGTACTAGCTCTTACTGCCAATATAGGAGTATTACATATATGGCGCTGGCACAATATGAGTGTAATCAGATTTTAATAAGTCTCTTCACACTTTTCATCAAAAAATCAAAATAGAATTTTTTAAAGAACATGAATAGAATTAAAATTTGTCCGAAGCATTGCTAATAAAACCTGATAAAATGAGAATTTGAATTTAGGGCCGTTTTCTCAAGTACCTAGGTTTTAAAATACGTCTGCACTTTAAACACAAATTTTGTTCTGAAAAATGTGTTTAAGAGGGCAGATAAATTAAGAAAAAACCCACTTAGAGTTAGCTCAGAATGAATAGAGAAGTCGATTAAGCCATGTTTGCCTGTCCGTCCGTCCGTGTACACGATAACTCGAGCAAATATTGAGATATCTCAACGAAATTTGGTATGCAGGTTTCCCTTTATTTAAGCTAGGTTGGTGTTGAAAATGGGCGATATCGGAATATAACCACGCCCACTTCCCATATAACAGTATTTTCAAAAAAAAAAGGCAAAAACTACGATATTTCGGTAAACACTGGATCCAAATTGTTGAAAATTAGTACGTGAAGTAGAATTTTGGTAAAATATAGTGCTAATATGAATTTTTTGGAAAACGGGCGTTACCACGCCCACTTACGATGAAATGCTGTATCTTAGTAGCCGCTTCACCAATCCTTACCAAACCCGGTACGAGCATTGCCTAGGGCCTAGCTAAGAAATCTGTTGAAAATATTTGAGATCGGGCAATAACCACGCCCACCTCCCATATAACGGTAATTTACAAAAACATAAAAACTGTGATAAATCAGTAACTACTGAAGCTAATTGACTCAAAATCGATAACTAGAATAACCACTTAGCAGACACTTAGGCTATTATATATTTTTGGATAATGGGCGTGGCGCAGCCCACTTATGATCACAAATGTGTATCTCCGTAACCGATTCATAAATTTCTACCAACTCGGAGCACTCAATAACCTTAGTATAAGAAAGAAATTCATTGAAAATTATTCAAATCGGACTAAAATTACACCCACTTCCCGTATAACGGTAAATTTCAGACATCCGAAAACTCCGATATGTCAATAAATGAGGACGTTAATTTACTCCAGGTTAATAGTTACAACAATCTCTTAACAATAAATAAGACTGCTATAGACTTTTAGGATTGGGCGTGGCACCGCAAGGCAAGGTGGCATAGTGTATCTCGGTAACCACTTTATATATTTCTACCATACTTGGTTTAATTATTTCATTAAGTTCATTCAGCATATTGTCGAAAAAGTGTGGAATCGGGAAAAACTCCCCTGCTTATCATGCAAATGTAGTTAAAGAAAGTAGAAACGACGATATTTGATACCTGCGCCGAGTATATAAAGTTCGGTTTCGTCCGAACTTATACTTCTTTACTTGTTTCACAATAATTTTTCATGAAAAACGGCTCAATCAAAATTGTTTAATATGATTTGTTCCGCAATATAGATATTCTGCCGAAATCCGCAATAAAATTTGCGTTTACTGTTAAATTTGTTACTGTTTACTGTTAAATTTGCCATTTTCTAGGGTTTCGTCGTCTTAAAGAAAAATCTTCCCGAATAAATACTTTTACTGGATGGGTATTCTATTTGCCACGCCGATTTCTAGGGTTTCGTCGTCTTAAAGAAAAATCTTCCCGAATAAATACTTTTACTGGATGGGTATTCTATCGGAATCCCCAATAAAATTTTCTTCTCCGATTCATGACGTGCGCCTTGATGTTGCCACACAAAGGGAAGGGACCTACAGTTTTACCCCGACTCCGAATGCCGATTGTATTTTTATGAGAAGCTCTTTTTAATGGCAGAATACCCTCGGAAGTATGTCATTGCGACCGCAATTAGAAAACAACTTTTTTTTAATTTGCCGGTTAAGATACAAGTGAATGAAAATCTCTTAAGTGGGCCACCCAGTGGGCCAGGGAGCGTGGTGCAACTAGAGAGCGCAAAAAAAATGTATTTATAAACATAAGCATATTATTTAGTACAATATTTTTTAAAGTTGTATACATAAATATGTACATACATAACATGCATATTTATATATGTACGTATGTACGAATAAAGTGATTTGTTCGAAAAAATCTTGACCATCCAATTTTGAGTGGCACACTTGAGAGATTTCCACTCAAGTGCTAACCGAAATAAGCATTATAACTGATTACATGTCTAAATAACACAGGTCAACTCAACACACACAAACTCAACACAGGAATTCAACACACACAAACTAAACAAATATCAACTCAACACACACTGGTTGAACACATGTGTTGGGTATTGTAATGATCGATATTTGACGGTCTTCTTTCTGCGTAGGCGGCCTTCGGCCGCACTTAGGGATTATAACCCTCACAAAGTAGAATTCTCTTTCTGTTTTGCGAAGAAAAGGGGCTGAACACCTTTTTCAGAGAACACCTTTCAGCGTAGGCGGCCTTCGGCCGCCCTTAGGGATTATAACCGTCACTAAGCATAATTCTGTTTTCTGTTTTGCGAAGAAAAGGGGCCGAACACCATTTTCAGAGAACACCTTTCTGCGTAGGCGGTCTTCGGCCGCGCTTTCGGATTATAACCCTCACTAAGTATAATTCTCTTTCTGTTTTGCGAAGAAAAGGGGCTAACACCTTTCTGCGTAGGCGGGCTTTGGCCGCGCCTAGGGATTATAACCCTCACTAAGTAGAATTCTCCTTTCTGTTTTGCGAAGAAAAGGGGCTAACACCTTTTTCAGAGAACACCTATCTGCGTAGGCGGCCTTCGGCCGCTCTTAGGGATTATAACCCTCACAAAGTAGAATTCTCTTTCTGTTTTGCGAAGAAAAGGGGCCAACACTTTTTGCAGAGAACACCTTTCTGCGTAGGCGGGCTTCGGCCCCGCTTAGGGATTATAACCCTCACTAAGTAGAATTATCCTTTCTGTTTTGCGAAGAAAAGGGGCTGAACACCTTTTTCAGAGAACACCTTTCTGCGTAGGCGGCCTTCGGCTGCGCTTAGGGATTATAACCCTCACTAAGTAGAATTCTCTTTCTGTCTTCTTTGCGAGGCTGAACACCTTTTGCAGAGAACCCCTTTCTGCGTAGACAAGGACAAGACAGGAAATTTATGTTCCGTTTGCTGCAAAGCAAAGATGGTTAAAATTTCGACGCGAATTTCTCAACTCTGAAGGAGATGTTTTTAAAGAAAATGTATTGTTATTCTATGAGAAAGCAATGAGTTATTTAACTACTTGGTAGAGTAACTTTGAAGTAGTATCAAAATTTATTTGGATAAAAACTTATAAAGAAATCAAATGGGAAGACATTTAAAATAGGATTGCCGCATTAATTAAGCATACTCCCGAAAATTATCATGAGTTTGACAGTGACGGGATTTTTGATGAATTCGCACTAGTGCATAAGATTATAAGTCCTGAGAAAGACGCAGAAAAATGGGAAGCAATATCATGTGTAGACAGATGGCTACGAGTCGCAGATATAGCTGAACTGGCTAATACAAATGTTACTAATGTAATGAAAATAGTGGAGTTTATTTTGTGCATCCCAGGAACATCTGCCGCAGTTGAACGAACTTTTTCGCTAGTGAAGAATCAAAAGAAGAAGAAGCTAGTGAAGAAAGAAAGAGGTCGATTGCGCATTTCGGTTATTGCTGAGTTACTAAATATTTAAATAAACAGTTACTAAAAAAGGTATTTCAGCTGAGAAGAACGATTGGCCTGGTGGTAAAGAAATAAGTTTGTTATAAACACGGTTTCTTTTAACAACTTTTACCTTATTTCCTCTCTTCTTTTCTTTCTTCGTTTTTTTTATTTAGACAAATTGATATTTTCTAATGCGATGAAATCACTTATA
>NW_023458568.1:14944599-15013435 GCF_013731165.1 Rhagoletis pomonella | reverse complement strand
ATTCAATACAATTAAAACATAAATGAATTGTTTCATTCGATACAATAAATCTGTGGGGAAAAAGACATTTCAAGGCGGACAAAATGATTTAAAGGCACCGCCTAAAAAGTCATAAAATTCTAACGATCGAAACAAAGCGATTGGTTAACCACTGGTCAGAACCTAAAGTCAAACTAAATTAAAATGCAGTCGTTTTTTGTAGAAAGAAAATTATAAAAAGTTATATGCACGATTGTGAAGGTGAATAGGTGCGTACATATGAGAAAATGTCATGGGTTGTTACATTCTTCGACAAAAACGTGTTTTTGGTGGAAAAGGAAGGCACACTTATCTTAGGCATTGCGTTATTTTCAGTTTTGCAGTTTGGCCCTTGGCTGCAGCTGTGGTGTGTGGTTAGCAGTGTGCGGTACTACTTAGCAGGGCCTGGGATCAAGCCCGGTTCAACCCAACATCAAAAAAAAAAATGTATTTATAATAGCGGTCGTCCCTCGGCAGGCAATGGCAAACCTCCTAGTGCATATCTGCCACGAGAACCAGCTTCTCATATAAATACGATTATTTATACTATTAAGATTTTATCAAGTGACAATGAAAAAATTAGTAATTTCAGTACTTTTTCGCCTAAATAAACGTGTTAAGGCTAAAATTGTTCAAATACTTGATTAAGTTTTTATAGTACTTGTTTCTAGAATCTTGTCTTTCTTCAGGAGACTTCTAATAATAATACCCAATTGTTTATTTAACTATTTATTTTTATAAGCCCCTAAAAAACAAATGCAATGGGGGCATTCATAAAAATCGATAGTGTTAAAAAATGGTTAGATAAAAATTTTGGGTGTTGATACTGGAAGTCTCCTAGAGAATACCAGAGTTTTCCGATTGAAAAATATTGATTTTGAAGAATTCCGTAAAATTTCTAGAAACAATTTTTTTCGCCATATAAATATACCTGGAAAACTTTAAGGGCTTTGAGGCAGTTTTAAATATAATTTCTTTTACAAAAAATATGGGTATTACTTTTTTCCATTTAGATAAATCCTAGGGGGCGAGAGCTTAACATTTTAAACTCCTCCCTCGCATAGAAATTTTTGGTCAACCCAAATGTATAAGTAGCGTACAATAAATACAATTGTCGGTATTGTTAAGTGTAAAATTCTTCAAGTACCTTCAGTTGGTCCGATGTTTGAGCTGACAGCAGCTCTCTAACCATAGATTGATTACCAGATTCTACCGCAAGCAGCAGTGGTATTTTACCTCGCTGAAAATATAAAAAATAATATCGAGATCAATACAATGTTCAGTACATATACATGAATATCTATAAATATAATATTTTCAAGCGGTGGTTTGCTTAAAAAACTTGAACTCCATAAATCATAAATGCGGAAAAAATGCTTGAAAGTTTTTAGTCAGATTTTCCGCATACATAGACCAATAATAAACAACAAACTATGAGAACTAAATTCTTAAGTTATTACGTTCTTGGGAAATCGAATAAAATTTTAGCCATGTAAATAGTAGAAAAATCTTAAAGGATTTATAAAGAAATTTCCCTTTCCGATTTTTGTAGAATTTTCTAACGTGAAACGCACTGCACACTTCGATTATTTTACTAAATTTCGTAAGAAAATCGGTACATATCTCAATGAAAATAATGCTGTGATGTGAAGAGTTTTTTCTAAAGTTGTTCAGAATTTTCTTCAATCATAACGAGTTCATGTTAACCACTTAACATAATTTTCTTGGAGAATTTGTAAAGTAATCGTTACAGAATTCGGAAAACACTTCCGATACTCCTAAAGATTTCGTTATGATTTTCGAATCTTTGGTTTGCCGGATATACATATGTGGGTTAAAATTTAGTCCGAAAGCCAAAAATTTTATAGCTTTCGATTTTTATGAAATTACTTGTAAAGTGTTAGTGGCCCTCTATTACAGGGCTCCGATTTTTTTTTTGCCTTTACTGCACAGGGGTATTTTCAATTAGCCATAACTTTTATCACAGTTAGTCGATTTGAAATTTATATCAATGCCTTTTAAAGCAGTAAATTTTCAGATTTTACTGGCCGGTCTTTCTGCAATTCGGTATATCGTAATGAATCCGCTCCGATTTCATGTACGCGTCATTAATGTGTAACTGCCCTGTAGGAAATAAAACTACTTTAAAAGCAATTTAAAAAGTACTTTTTTACCAACTATAAGTGGTTGGAGTTCTTCCTTTTTTCATATAAGCAACTAACTTTATTAACATGGCCATGTCCTAGGAGCAGGTCAATTATCCGACACTGCATTTTATTTCAACTAGTTTAAAATGCATTTGGTTTAAAGAACTTCAATGTCAGTATTTTTCGTTTGAATACGCATTCGTTCTGCACTTCACAAATGCTTTTTCATATTTCGAAGCCAAAAAAAAAAAATTCATTTCAACATTTTGCCTCTGATGGGATTTGAACCCGCACCTTCTGGAAGCTAACAAATAACAGCAAGCGCCTCTGCACGCTCAGCCACAGCCAGACATGTAAGTGTGCTTTCAAATGTTCAGTTTGAATTGTGTGCAAGCAGCAAGCCGATTTTCCGACTCTGCATTTGATTCCAACTACTTTAAAATGCATCTGGATTAAAACACTTTGAAGTCACTATGTTTCATTTAAATACGCTTTAGGTCTGCACTTCACAGATGCTTTTTCATACATCCAAGACACAAATTGTTTCTTTTGGTAAAAAGGGTATCAAAATTCGAAACATTTACTCACTTCACTTGTTTCAAAGTAGTTTTTCAATTAGTTTGATTTAAAAAAAAGTCACTTGTTTCCGACTGGGTGCCAACTGAAATACATGTGGTCGGTAAACTTTCGGTATGGTTAGCTCTCCAACCTCCAACGTGCTCACAGCTAGTGAGCACCCATTGTGTTACCACTGAAAAGAAAAAGATTATCCTGGATCGGTACCACAGGTAATTCCGCGTGCAGCTGATGTCCACCTTAGAGACTTTCTTTCTCTGGAGCACACCCGCGAGCATCTGATGTGATGGTGATTCCACCTCATCATCCTCCAGACAGTTGCGCCACGTCGGGTCCGAAACTTTCAGTATACTCTCGGTAAAAACCAAAAATGTCGATCCGAGTAATAGATAAGCGCTCTTGGTGTAGGTTGTAGGTAGGGATGAGTACAACATGACATACATGATGCACTTATCTATTAACAAGTTGAATATTTATCGTCTGATTTGAAAAAACAAGCAAGTTTTGAAACGGGGTTTAGAGACCGTTAAAATAATGCATAACAAATCATCATCGGGTAAAATTTAATAAACCGACACTTTTCTTAATTTTTTTTCCAACTTGACCATCGCTAATTTTAAAAATTTCTATGAAAGTTGCCAATTGTGTAGTATTTATCTAAAAGTACATTTATGTTCATATAACTTTATGCAATTGCATAAAAATTGTCGAAGTTAAGCAAAAGTCGAAGTTAAGCAAAAATACGGTCTTGAATTTATGTGTGAGTATGTACCGGACTTTCAGATTTTTTCAGCATTGTGGCTAAGGGATGTTTACTGAAAATTGATATATACTATGGGCTCATTAGCAAAAAATTGGTTTTTCATATAATTTGGAAAAATGGGCGCGGTACCGCCTTCTTATGCCTATATAAGTTTATCTCTTTAAGTCTAACTGAGCATACCATCGGTGATGTTTGAAATAGGGGTAAAACCACCCATCCTTACCATGTACCGGTAGTTTGTAGAAAGACGGAAAACCTATATGTAGTACGTGCGCCGGGGATTTAATGTTCTGCACCGCCCGAACTTAGAATGTTTTACATGTTGCTTTTTATTTTTATGATCATATTATAACTGTCATTTACAGATTTTATTTTTAGATAAAAAAAAATTTAAATCGGTCGTAAAAACGCAGTCTCCATTATAACGGTTAAAAATGATCGAAAAAATTAAAATCCAAAACAAATTTATTTTATCAAAAAATAAAAATCCAAATTTTACGATTTTGCAATGATCTAAAAATAAAATTAAATTATGATTATTTATTAAAAAAGCATTGACATTTAAGGGCCTAGGAACTGTGTGAAGGAAAATAATAAATTACACTCAGAGCCGTTTATTCAAATGGCTTTTAAAACAACAAAGAACAAAATTTGTATTTAAAGGGCAAATACTTTTTAAAAGTTATTTGAGAAAACGCCCTTCAGAAACATCATTAACAGTTAAACTTGGTATATTCATAGCAGTATTTTCCAATACTCTTTCAAATTTCTTTATATAACTCACTGATTTCGTCCAACGCTTTGGTGCTGAGGTTTTCTCAATTACGATTTCCTTCAACAGAGCTCATGCAACAAGAGTTGCGTCTTTCTTTTGAAAAGAGGATGTATGGACGTTTAAAATAATGTATAAACACCAATCGTTAGACTTAGCTTGTTGGGCATTTTCATCGAGTAAATTTGAAAAAAGCTCCCATTTTCTTCTTTTATCCAACATTAGCCATCACTTATTTAAAAAATTTCTATGAAAGTTGTCAAACATGTGCTTTTGCTGTAAAAGCTCTTTTATTAGCAAACAAATTGAAGCCTTATTTTTTATCGAAAAGCAATGATTCAAGTACTTAGGTATGGATTTTTCATAAAGCATTTATTTCTGTAAGTTGCCAATGCTTCTTGGTTCTGAAATAAACGTGCTACTTTAAAAAGCGGCACTTAAAATCATAGAATTATTTGATGAATCGAAAAAATCTTTTCTTTAACTTTTTATAACTATTTCCTTTACCACAATAGTGCTCATCGATTTTCCCCACACACTTAACTTTCCAATGTGATGCATTCTTTCCATTTTAGCCCCCTCTTTAACTATTTCTGTTTGGTGCCCTAAATTATGCTGAAATTTTTACGCATTACGACGGCGTCTACGGAAATGTTGAAAGGTGTATGTTTATGTCATTGTTACTTGGATACTACAATGGGTTTTCAAACATTTTTACTGTTACCGGAGATAGACTTGTTTGGTTTTGGTTTCATACATACAATGAACATACTATACTGACACACCCATTTACCGTCTAAACAAAAGGAAAGTAAATCTTTACTGAATTGTACTCATATGGGCTTTTCCACCAGAAGGTCCGTCGTAGACAAAATATTAAAGTTAATAAAATTCTATTGTTTTCGCATATTTTCATAGGGAATTTTATTTTAAATTTGTTTACGCATATTTATAAGTAATTTCGAGATATTCGAATGCATGGTGATGCAATTGCAACTTTTGTCATTTAGATAATTCTATTGCACGCTTTGTTTTGACAAAAGTTCTGAAAGAGAGACATTATGCATTGACTTTTGTTCTCTAAAATCCGTGTGGGAGTACAAAGAGTAAACAAAATTTCCTTTTTGGTTGTTGTTGTTTCCGACAGGGTGGGTGTATGATGTATTATGGAACGAATTTCCGTCATCCCTTGTCAAATTTGGTTTGGAGACAAACCGGTTTCGGCGTTGTGCCATCTTCAATGTCATTTTTCGTTCTGCATAATTTTTGTTGGTTGCTCGTATTTATACTCCTTGTTAACTACCTCTTTCTTTTGTTAGGTACGCCTTTTTAGTTTTGCAGTGTTTGCGGTACTCAATAGGTAGATGAATTGTTTTGGCTCGTTTTTGACGGCAGGTAGAAGTCCGTGATTTTTACCCCCTTTGTTTCTGCAGTTGGTGTATTCCCTTCCATATCTGTCCTTAATATTTTGTTGTTGTCATTCTTCTTCTAGCACCTTTATTTTAATCGACGGACGTAAAGTTCACAACACTGAAATTTTTCTTAGGGACTGCATTAAAGTACATAACCGGCACCCCAGACTTTGATGACTTCCAAACAATTGAGACCAGAGCTGAAGCCCTAATAGAAGCAAATGAACAGCAGGCAATGATTAATTCAGTTACACAAGGGAAAATTAACGAACTGACAGTTAATAAACTTTTAGCACAGGCAAAACGGACGCAGATCGACACGAGAAATCTCTTTTCTTTAGTCAGTACTAGAAATAGAGTAGTGATAATGGAGTTAGAAACCATTATAACATCAGTAGCTCTGGGAAAAGTAAATGTTATTAACCCCATTCTGCCTAATGGCATGGAAATAAACAATATATTAGCTGCTGAGCTCTCTACAAATACCAGTATAACTGACATACTTTCTGTTTCTAAATTTAAGATATTTCAGAATACACAGTTTATTTATTTCATTATTAAATACCCAAAAATAGCTAGGATTTGTAATAACGTAAAGTTACTGCCCGTTATCCAAAATGGAAGAATTATTTCTTTGGAAACAAATGTTATAGCTGAATACAACGGAGAATACATCCCCCTTTATAATTGTAGAGAAGCCATAACAGCAAACTTCTGCCGACCCTTGAAAGAAAGTCCCTGTGTACGACAACTACTTAACCAACATTCCGCAAAATGCAAATCCACATCTGCCGATCACGTGCGCGCCATTGAGGAGATCGACGACGGCATAATTTTAATTAATGACTAGCCCGCGATAATACAAAATGAAAATTTGACAAGATTGACTAGAGGAACTTTTTTGATAACATTCAAAGGCGATATTACAATAAACACCACCACTTATAACAACTGGAATGAAGTAATGCGTTCACATCCCGAAGCGGTACCTACACAGCACTATAACTTCACCGAACATATCGAGTTATTATCACTTCCACACCTACAAAGAATTAATATGAAAAACCTTAAGCACATAGCACACCTACGGAATCTTATTGATACTCGCTCAATACAATCAGGAAGCGCCTTGCTCTTAATCCTATTAGCCATAGCTACAAGCATAACAATATTTCTGAGGAGACGGCAAAGAAATATGGTAGTACTGAAGAATATCATAAAGGAAACCGCGGACGCTTTCACTTCAAGAGAGGGAGTAGTTAACACAGGTAACCACTCATCAGGCCAAAACACCGCTCCCACCGAATTTGCTGACGGCGCGTCTATAGCTTTGCACGTAACAACAAGCAAAAGTTCAATACTGCTTTAATAACTCATACGGCCATTCTGCCGACGAGACACTTATAGTCTTGCGCGTGGCAACAACAAAACAAATGCAAGACAATAAGCGGAATTGGCCCAGCAATTGCAAGTGCAGAAGTCACGCGGCTAATAACGTGCAGTAACTGAAATTAGGGTAAGAGTGTAGGTATTTAGACGCTAGCGTCGCTTTTATGTAGTCAGTTATTTCAACTCATCAACTGAGACGGGCTGCCCTTGGTAATCCAAGGGAAATAAAGAATCTTAATCAAAACTAAGTGGTTAAATATTACTTATATACATAAATATATACAAACATATGTGTATATACATATGTATGTATATACATATCTGCATGCGTGCATACAATCTTTTACTCGAAATTCTTAGTTGCTGTAATTTTTATCCCATACATTTTTGCCGACCAAACAACGCGTTTGCCTGCCTAATCTGCTTGCCTGATTTGCCTCGCTCGTTTACTCGCCTCATCTGCCTTGCTCGTCTGCTGCTGCAAATGAGTGCCTCGCTCGCAACGACGCCCTCGCGAGGGCAGAGCTAATGAGGCCCTCGTTTGCTTGCCGCTCTACTCTTGCGCTGCCCTCGTTTGCTTACTCGCTCGCTGGCTGCTCAAAAGTGTATAGTGCAAACCGAGTTTATTATTAAGCTAGTGGTAGAAAATTTGAAACATTTATCTTAAAAAAAATGTGAATCCTTTGATTACACGTGTATGCTAAAGTTTTTGGATTCGAGCTATGCGTTTGGACACAACAACCGAAAATCGTTGTACAAATAACTAAACCGGACCCAAGTTTCTCGATAAGGGGCAACAAAGATTCTTTTTTGCTCGTTTATATTAAGCAGTGGATAAAAAATATACGTATATGCGAAAGGCAAATTAATCTGTTTAGATGAACATCACCAGTATTTCTTGCAAACACACATTGATTTACATCTTTTATTTCGCCTCCGGCACGGAATTGTTTTCGTAAAAAATTACGCAAAAAAGCTTACCCGTTCGTTTTTAGGCATGCCATTGTTACGAATTTCGAAAGTTCGAAAATACGATTCGGATTGCAGCATACTATTTCTACGATTCGAAGCAAAATCCGAATACGAAAGAGTTGCAGAATAGGGGTGTAAATGTAATTTTGCTCTCTGAATTTCCCCTACTTTGCAAGTTTTTTGGGTACGCGAATACAAAAAGCTAGTTTTTATAACTTTCAATAATTATCAGGTACGCGAATGCAACTAATGTGCACGTTATTATGACTTTACGAATTCCGTTGTAGAGTACAAAGACTCACAGTTATACGGTGTACCAAAAATTGAAAATATACGTATATATAGTTTGTAGCTGCTATCGTAGTATCCATTTTTATAAAAAAAGTGCCACAGACGAAAACTTGTAATAAAAAATCGCGCTATTTTTTACTACAAATTTTCACTAATTATTGAGATATCGATTTTTATAAAAAAAAAGCGCTGCAGGCGAAAATTTGTAATAAAACATCGCGCGATTTTTTTATTAAAAATTTTCATTATTTATCGAAGTATCGATTTTTATAAAAAAAAGAATTTGTAATAAAAGATCGCGCGATTTTTTATTACAAATTTTCGATATATGTACATCGATATACATGTATTTACTTTTAAAACGCATGGCAACACACATTTGCTCTTACTGTCGGCCATTGTTATTGCTGTTTGTTTGTGAAAAGTGCTACAATTGGTAAACGCATTTATAAACGCGCTTTACTTAAGTAATTGATATATATTAAAAGTACTATCTACGCAAGTGAACATTGTGCGGGGTTTTATTGCACATATTTTGCCGAAGTGTGTACGTACGTTTAGTTAGACCGATACTGGAATACGGTTCGGTGGTTTGGAATCCAAGGTATCAAATTTACTCAGACAAGATAGAATCAATTCAAAAAACAATTCCTACTTTTTGCTTTAAGAAATTTCCATTGGGATTCTCATTATAACCTTCCGCCTTATACGAGCCGATTAAAACTTATTAATCTTCCTACACTTGTCAGTCGCAGGGAAATACTTGGTACAATTTTTATGGTTAAATTACTGACAGGCTCAGTTTCAAGTCTGCTTCTTCTGGGCGAAGTTAGCCTTAATGTTCCCTCCCGGGTATCAAGACACTTTTGTCCCCTATTTCTGAAAGCTTGTAAAACCAATTTTGAATAGCACGACCCACTCCGTCGCTTATGCCAGGATTTTAACTCTCATTCCAGCACGTTTGATATATCAGATCCGCTTTTCAGCATTAAGAAATCGATACTGTCCTCTCTCAATAAATGAATCATCAATATAAAGACATAAAATCAGCTGATGAATTTAGTTCTGTAGCTGAACAGTTTAAGATTTCGACACTTAACAAACTCCTGCCTATCGTGACTCGGCGCTAAAAATTGAAAATATTGGTTCCGTACGTCATGCGGACTGCACCCCTCGTGCGGATGGGCGGGAATGGAGGGTAAAAAACGTTGGGATTATTATTATTATTATTAAATATAGTCTTTATTGTGTGAAACAGCGCAGCGCCAGGTTAGTTCAGTTTACAAACTTTAACAACAAATAACTTAAAAACTATAAGCCTCCCGCAGCTAAACACTATGGCCCGTAGTTATAGTCGAAAGTTATAACCTCTTCTAGTTAAAATTAATTCTTAAGTTTAGAGCAGGCTTTAAGTTTTAGTCAGTTATAGACATGTTAGAGGCAGGTTTTTGCTAGATTGACACAAAACAGGGCCATTAATATAAAATGAAAAAGTAACCAATCTGCATTAGGAAAACTTTGTTATTTTAGCAAGTTCGCCCTGTGCCAACTAACTTTTATAAATAAGTTTACTGTAAGTAAATAAAAAATTTTTGTAAAATATAATTTATTAACGTAAATAATTTAATTTTTATAGGAAGTGAAAAGAATTCGTGAAGTTAATTGGACTGCTGCTGAAAAGACCTGCTTGCGGTCCTGCTCTTTCATTTGAAATGGATCTTGGCGTTCCTTGTATGTTTTCCTATTTCTGGTTGTGATTATATCCAAAATCGCAAAATCTCGAAATATCCTTTGATTGGGAAGCAGATTCTTCAAATTAAGACCACTTTTGTATTTTCTCCGCAGGAAAACGTCTCCTTAGAGTACGCTTTTAAGATTTTAAAACCTCGTCAACCTCATTTTAAATTTAAAACGCCGTTTTAAAGTTAAAAGGTCTTTTAAGTCGACTATGACAGTGTTAAAACAGTGTTTATCTTAATATACAGCTTCAAATGTTAAAACCTGCCTCTAACTTGTCTATAACTACGGGCCTATATATTTGCAATCAGTCGAATTCCCCCTACCATATAAGTACGTAAACAAAGTTTGAAATTTTAAAGTAAAACGTGAGCAAAAGTGACAATTTAAAGAAGAAATTCTTAAAAAATAATTTAAAAAAATCTGCTGCTCAATTGAATATTCAACGTGAAATGCGTTGAAAGAAACCTTTGAAAAGCTAAATACTAGTGAAATTTCTTTTAGAAATTTTATTTTTTTTTGTAATAATCATTAACATCTTGTTTCGATTGTTACTCACAAATACCTAGTTTTTCTCCGCAAAACTATATAGGTAGGTTCTGGAATCCGAGTGAAAGTAAATTTGGAAATTAATCCAAATCCGAGGGAATTTAATTTTGGTATGTTGGAAAACGAAATATTTGTTCATTTTCGCACTCGAATTGCATTCACCCTAATAATGAACATCTGACATCTGGCAATTTGACACAATCAAACAAACTTTACGCAAGCGAAGTTGTCAATTTAATACAAATAAATAACAAAGATTTAAATGAAAAAGGAAAAATTAGTGCTTTAAATGCGTTTGCTACTATATTTACTGAGGAGCCTGCAGAACAGAGTTGTGAAAAATGTATTAGTTTTTTAATGCATTAATGGTGTTTAAATCAATAACGTTAATGTAAAAAATTAATGCATTAATTTATGAAATTTAATGCAAATGAATATTTCAATGCATTCATTCTGAAAAAAGTAATGCTAATGAAATTTTTTTTTTCATTAAATTATCCAAGCTAATGCTAATGAAAAAAATTTTAATGCACTAAAATGTTTAATACTTTTGCTCGTTTGCATTATTAAAAACCATTAAATATTTTTTTCTGGTAAAATATAAATAACCTCTTTTGGAAGGACTTGGAATAATTACTGATAGTTTTTCAACTTCATTACATTATGTGTATTTGTAGAAAAATTCTTCTAAACATTCTTAGACGTTTTATGAAAATGAACGCCAATGTGCATGCAGCGCAGAGTGCTTGTATAGATTTTTATGTTGATTGTTTATGCATACCGATTACATATATTAAGTATGAGCCAAAAACGGCCAGATAGCCAGTTTAGCAGCGCATGTACACGACTGAGGACCTACTCTGATCTAAATCAATCCATAAACCGTTTTTTAGTTCCAATTGACTATGTGATTTTACCTATTTAACGACAAATGCCATTGAACTTGACATAGTGAAAACCTGCCTTAACATCCGTCGCTATCTTTTTTGACCTTAAAATTCTACTCAACGTCAGCAAAGAATTTTTACTTCAAAATAAAATTAGTTAATGGGCTTTTAATGCTTGTTATAATTTTAATGCAATAAATTATTGCAATAGCATTCATTTAAACATTTTAACGTAAAAACAAAAAAAATCTCTAGCATTATTTCTTCCGAATTAATGCATTGAAATTTTCATTTACATTAAAATGCTATGCATTAAAAAATTTAATGCATTTTTCACAACTCTGCTGCAGAAGAAGCCCTTAATAGAAGAATACTGCGGGATCATTCCAATCCATTAGAGGTTCCTGAATCGGTGTAAGTAGGTAATATTTGCGAGAAGTTAAAATTTTCAACAAATTTCGTAGTTTCGTGTCCAACTACAGAGTCAACAAAGATGCCTTTATTACGCTGTTGAACGTTGTTGACCCTCACATAAAAGGCCCATCCATTCCAACGCAACTGCAATTGGCAGCTACTTTGAGGATCTTAGCTGAATGCGGTTTTCAGAAAGCAGTAGGAAAAGATAGCTACATTGCAATGGGGCGAAGTACGGTGGCTAAAGTAATAAAACGACTGCGCAAAATTTTAGAATGGCATTTATGTCCACATTGGATTAAATTAAATACGGCGGAAGATGAACTGGCTAAATCGAAACAACATTTCCAGCAACAATTTGGCATTCCGGGCGTTATTGGATGTATAGACGGAACGTGTATACAAATAACTAAGCCACATAATATTATTATTATTATTATTATTGTTGATATTTAATGTAAATGAAAATTTCAATGCATTAATTCCGAAGAAATAATGCTAATGATTTTTTTTTTGTATTAACATTATTACAAATGTTTAAATGAATGCTATTGCAATAATTTATTGCATTAAAATTATAACAAGCATTAAAAACCCATTAACTAATTTTATTTTGAAGTAAAAATTCTTTGCTGACGTTGAGGGTAGAATTTTAAGGTCAAAAAAGTTAGTGACGGACGTTAAGGCAGGCTTTCACTATGTCAAGTTTAATGGCATTTGTCGTTAAATAGGTAAAATCACATTGTCAATTGGAACTAAAAAATGGTTTATTGATTGATTTAGATCAGAGTAGGTCCTCAGTCGTGTACATGCGTTGCTAAACTGGCTATACTTAATATATGTAATCGGTATGCACATGGGCGTAGCCAGGTAGGAGCAGGGGCGGCTAACTTTCAAGGTTTTTCCTATACATATACTGTATAACAAATTATATTCCCAACGCTAACAAAATAATTAGGAAATTGATTTAAATGAAAAAGTGGATATGTGGATCATCCGGTTCAGTATCAAGTTATTCTCTCTAACTTCAAAGCACTTCCATTTAAAAAGGGTAAAAACCTGGCTGCAGTCGACAATGAGCAAAAATAGTTCAATAGTTCAATTGTTTATTACTTTGTCTTTAGGTTTGTGTCTTTTTAAGCGTGCAACGAAAGTTTTGTATCACAGAACCAATCTGAGATTATTGATACAACTATAGACTGATTGGGCGAACAGCCAAGACGTTTACTTCTTAAGTGTGACAAAACAAAATCAAGTAATATATTTAGCCTAAATGAATATACCATCATAAAAAATCTGCATACTCAAAATGTTCAATACGTCCTCATATTTATACCATACCTATGTATATAATTTAAGAGAAGATATTTCGCTGCAAAGCAATGACTACAAATTGTTAGTTTACCTAACAAAATTGCGGAGGTATATTACAGAGTATACGGAAAAAAGTTTATTTTTTTACATTTTTTATTTTGAATAACGTCTGGTCCGGCTATTTGGTTTACTATACAGGTACGTAGAGCTATGAATTTAAAAAATACATCGGGGTTTAGTTGAGATATTCGCTTTTGACCACTATGTTTTGTACATTTTCCAGTACTGCAAAGCTTTTGATGCGCTGGGTTTGGGTCCCGCCACGTTAAAACCCTGCCCAATGAAAAAAAATGCGTGTGCAACACCGCACACATAATAGAAGTGAAACTTCTTAAAAAAGGTGTGAGTACCAGGTACCTACTCACGAAATTGGATGTGTAAACATATGTTTACGGTTCGGCAAAGCATTAGGCGATTGAGTTACATACATAGGTTTGGTTAAAAATCAAACAATAATTTCATTTCATCTTATTAATTTTCTGATATACATATAATTTATTTAATTTATTAATTTATTAATTTATTTTATTTATTCATTTTCCGGTAACACCACCTTATATGAATTCGCCCTTCTAGCATCCATAGGACCGGGTTGTAATGGAAGTAATTGTATGTTTAACAAATAAATGAAAATGTTTATAATGCAATCAATAGATCCTTACGAATTCGCCATTACCAAGGCACTAAGTAACGTACGCACTTTTGTTTGTTTTGTTTTATTTAAGTTGAAAGAAGACAAATTCCTTTTTTCGGCATTTATTCTTACTCGCTTTCTATCTTCCAAGGCGAATTCATATATTCTTATCACGAATTCATATATTCATGTGGTAGCAAGAGTATAAAAACATAAAATTACCTTATAAATTAAAAGCATAAGTATCACATGTATGCGTAGTCCAATTCCCGAAATCGTTTCATCGATCTGAGTAAAAACTAAGTGCATGCACTCTATTTCGCGTTAATTGTAATAATGAAATGGTGTTCATTCATTCAGTTTCTACTCAAACGCATGAAATGATTTCATGAATTGGCCTACGCATAATGGAAGTAAATGACAGAATGAATTACAACAAACACATCCTTTTGACATAATGCAAGCCGAAAACGTTGGTTCAAATCAATCAGCAATCAAGTTGGACGTTTTGCCCACAAACATTGCAATTTTGCGAGCAGTCTCATTGTAAAATCTCATTTTTACAATACAATTTCATAGTTTCGGCTTACATTTATAAAATTCAACAAAAGCACGTACCTATTTCGGCTGAGTTATCCATTTTCGGTTATTTAGTTTACAAAATGAACGCAAATTAAATGAGTTTGTACAACATGGCCATTAATGTAGCGATAAGCTGTACAACTTGCCAGCAAATCCAAATTTTTTCTATTCTTTGGCTTTCTTTAAAAAACATTGGCTGAAAATTTCAACTGCTCCTGTAACAGTACCTTATATAAGTTGGCCTTGCTATCATCCTCACATACATATGTTCATCAGAGTATACCAACGAAGGACGAGTTAATACAAGGAGATAGCGAGAGCACAAAACTATAGAAAATTACACGCACAATGACAAACATGAACAAATGTACAACAAACACATAATTTTTGACAATCAGTACAGTTCGCATTTATATCAACGAGGAGCTTCTTAGATTTCTTTTCGTTTGTACTACATATGTGCAAATATACATGTACACAAACATATGTACATACACAAACATATGTACATACACAATCATATTCACATACGTACAAATATATATACAGTAAAACCCGCTTAAGTACCTCACGAAAATTGTCTGCTTTTTGAGGTACTTAAGCGGGTTGGGTACTTAAAACAACCCGCTTAAGTACCTCGATGCGGGTACTTAAGCGAACATAATTATTGATGTAGTTACATCTTTTTGTAATCGTAGCATTAAGAATTCTAAATTAAAATACAGCTCATTCCCTAACAAATACCATATAAACCTAAGCTTAAGGTTTTATAGAAAACTTAAAGACAAAATTCACCAAAATTTTAAATTTTTTTCTCAGGAGTGTTTTTTGTGTATACAGTTTTATAGCCCATTCAATTTTAGTGTAATAATGTGCAAGTTTCAAGTGGCTAAAAATTACCGTTTATTTTTTATAACTTTTTTCCTGAAGGTGTGTAACGCTGCCACAGAATTTCAAAATATGTAAATATTTTAAGGAATTTTAAAAGAGCACTTGAAAGGGGAAAATTATCGGTAAAATGGTAAATGGGGTACGAAAAATTTAGGTACTTAGGCGGGTTGGGTAAATAAGCGGGTAGGTACGTAAGAGAGGGATTTTCTTCAGATTACATTCAAAAATTCACATTGCCCAAGTATGTTGGCTACTTAAGCGGGTTAGGTACTTAAGCGGGTTTCACTGTACAACCATTCAAACATATGTACATACATGAAAACATTGCTGTCCATAAGTACATACATATGCCCATCAGTACATCAACGAAGCCTGTTTGCTTCATCATAAATATATCCATACAAACATATGTACGAATGGATGTAGGTACGCGAAGCACTCTTGCATCATTTATACATATATGTATTGCTTGGTAGCGGCAGAGCTGAAATGCGCAATGAGATCGTTCATACATACATATATATATGTATACATAAATACGTGCATTCAAACATACATATATACATATGTAGGTACTCGTACCCGTCATGCGTCGCTTTATTTCTTTTTCCCCTTCCCTATATACCTATATCTTCCTTTTCACTCATGTAACGTTTTCAGTTTTAAAAATTTCACTCTCCACTTTTGCGATACCGACGCCTAAGAAGTTTCACTTCAAAAAAACACATGCCTCGGATGATACCCCCTTCTTGTGATGGCGATCACGGCAAACATATGAAGGAATATGATTTTAGGGTATGCACTTGGAATATCCGAACCCTTAATCGGGATGGTGCCTCTGCCCGGCTGGTTGATGTCCTAGGGAAAAATAAAGGCTGACATCACCGCCATCCACGAAATGCGATGGATGGGGCGAGGAAGGTCAGCGTGGAGCCCTGGGACGTCTACTACAGTTGCCACGTAAATGAGTGCAATTCGGTGTTGGATTTGTGGTGGGAGAGAGACCGGCGTTCACTCTAGTGGACGAAAGTCTAGCCAAAATCCGCATCAAAGCGGGATTCTTCAACATCTCATTCATATGTGACAATGCCGCGATGGAAGAGAAGGACGAGGCATCCAAGGCTCTCTTATCTTAGAGAGTACATATTAGCTGAGGGTGATCGACTTCGCCGTGGCCCGAAACTTGGCAGTATGTATTACTGGGTTCTAGCATAAAAAGATCCATCAAGCTACATGGATGCCTCCACATGGAAAAACCGGAAACCAAAGCGAGCATGTTGTGATAGACGGAAGGCATGCTTCCACGTTTTAGATGTACATACGTACACTCCGAGGTCCAAACATCAACTCGCACTACTATATTGATGCATCCAATATACGACCCAACCTCGGAGCAGCAAAAAAAGGGCCCCCAACAATGCAAGGAAAGTTCAACGTCGAAAAGCTGCAATCGAAACAGACGGCCAAAGAATTCGGCGCTCGACCCTCACAACTGCTGTGAGAGAGCACTCTTCAACAAACCGACTTGCGCGATCAGTGGAACCACATTTCCCGCTCATTACTGGTACGATGAGTGTGAGAAAATGCTTGAAATGCTGGCCGACAGAAAAAAACACCCGACATTTTTAGCAGAGGGTTGAGCGACTTACGGAAGGTTTCAAGACTCTTGTAGGGAACACTTTTCGACCCTTTTGAATGGCAGAAGCACTGAAAGAAGTGGAGAAGATGGAGTCGATATCCCAGCGCCTGACTATGACGAAAAGTGCCAAAGCTGCTTGAGCTGACGGCCTGTCAGCTGAGCTATTCAATTACGATGGCAAGGAGGTAATAAGATGCATGCCCGACGACTGGAATTCAAGTGCGCTCTGCCCAATCCACAAGAAAGGCGACCCCGCCATGTTGCAAGGTCTTATCGAATGTATTATCTACCATAGACCAGGTATTCACAATACGCCAAATCTTGGAAAAGGCCACCTATTTCTTGACTTTAAAGCCGCTTTCGACAGCACTTAAAGGAGTTTCCTATATGCCGCTATGTCTGAATTTGGCATCCCCTCAAAACTCATACGGCTGTGAAAAATGACGTTGAGCAATACCACCAGCTCTGCTCTGTTGCCGTTCGCCACCAGACGAGGTTTCTGACAGGGCGACTCCCTTTCATGTGACTTCTTTAATCTGATGTTAGAGAAGATAATAAGATCTGCAGAACTGAACCGCTCAGGAACAATTTACTACAAGAGCGTACAATTGCTGGCTTATGCCGACGACACTGACATCATCGGTAAGAAAACCTGCGAAGTATGTCCTGGCTTTTCCAAGTTGGGCAAGGGCAAGGAAGCAAAGCGAATGGGCCTGATGGTAAACGAGGACAAGACGAAGTATCTCCTGTCATCAAACAAACAATCAGGACATTCGCGCCTTGGCACCCGCGTCACTTTTGACAGTTATAATTTCGAGAAAGTAGAGAATTTCGTTTACTTGGCAACCAGCATTAACACCGATAATAATGTCAGCATGGAAATCCAACGCAGAATCGCTCTTGCCAACAAGTACTGCTTTGGACTGAGTAGGCAATTCAGGAGTAAAGTCCTCTCTCGACGTACGAAAACCACACTATAAATCACTCATCATGCCCGCGCTGGTATATGGCGAATTAAAATACAGCGGCTCAACTGGCTTGACCATGTCGTTCGAATGGACACCGACGCCCCAGCTCTGAAAGTATTCTGGCTTCACTTGGCATTTCCAATTGGCGCCAGTTGGCCGAAATCGCTTTGGCGGTAACAGAGCCAAATAAGAAGAAAAAGAAGAGAATAGATCTATAACCTTATCAGTCACACACTGTTATAATCCCGACGAAATCCTTGACGGTGGTACCGGGAGCGGAACGGTACATGACGGTAGGAAGTTTTGTTTGGGTTAAAGTCTCACACTGACGAGGTTAGGCTTTCGATGCTTCTTCCTCGTAAAATAAACATGCTCAGTAAAAAGTTATCAATTTAAATCGACGAATAGTTTTATATCAACTTTTGTGAACTTCTGTTTATTTGTTTTTTGTAGAAAACCTCTATTGGTTACAAAATTTTAAGCTATAATAAACAATTTTTTAGTAAGTAAGTTATTGGTATTGATTTTTTTTGTAGGGGCCCCCCTAAATTTCGTTCTGGCTACGCCTATGGGTATGCATAAACAATCCCCACAAAAATCTACACAAGCACTCTACGTTGCATGCACATTGGCTTTCATTTTCATAAAACATCTAACAATGTTTAGAAGAATTTTTCTACAAATACACATAATATAATGAAGTTGAAAAAACTATTAGTAATTATTCCAAGTCCATCCAAAAGAGGTTATTTATATTTTACTAGAAAAAAATATTTAATGGTTTTTAATAATGCAAACGAGCAAAAGTATTAAAAATTTTAGTGCATTACAATTTTTTCATTAGCATTAGATTGGATGATTTAGTGAAAAAAAAATTTCATTAGCATTACATTTTTCATAAATTTTTTACATTAACATTATTGCTTTAAATACCATTAATGCATTAAAAAATGAATTCATTATTCACATCTCTGTTTTAGTATCAATGCAATGATCGTAAGTGTTGTAACTTTTTAAGAAAATGATTCTCTGTGTATTTGAGCAAAATGGTTAGAACCATTTGTTTTAGATTTGTGACTACAATATGGTTATCAAAGCAGTTGATGCTCGTCGTCCCGGATCAAAACATGACGCTTTAATTTGGAGTGTCAGTAGAGCTCAGGACTATTTCCAGCGACGATACGAAAACGCAGAACGCGGATTTTCGCTCTTGGGTGATGCTGGTTATGCTCTTCAACCATATTTGCTATCGCCATACCTAACGTGACCAACTATTTCATAACTCAAAGAAGTACAGGTTAGGTTGGGTTAGGTTAAAGTAGTTGCCCCAGGCAAGGGACACACTTGGACATTTAAGAGATTGTCCTTTGTGATAGCACGAAATAACTAAACGGAAACCCTTAAATTTCGATTGCGGATAATTTCGACCCTGAGAGCTCAGTGTTAGCCTCGCGAGTTGGATAGTCTAAAAGAAAGTGTGGAGATGATTCCATCTCATCATTTTCTTGACAGCTTATACAAAAGGAATCAGTTGAAATTTCTAGTCTTACCGTGTGAATACCAATCGCACAATGGCCTGTCCGGACCCCCATCAATGCCCCTTGAGAGGTAACTTATTTTTCGGCACCTCTAAGGGGAAGCGATGGGTCACTCGTGTCTTGCGCTGCAAAAAGTATTTTAAAGTGCCCCATAAAAACATTTGCTGCAGCAGAGAAGCGTCTTCTTGTAATTTTTTATGCCACAAAAGGAGCATCGTTTTCCTTTTCTATCAGCCACGAAGCTTCCCGCGACCACTAAACTACCACCTTGCGGAATACCCCAATTGACTCTGCGTTGAGTGCAGGCGCTGTATCCGCACTTAACACAGTTCGCATAATTAGGAGCCAACCAATTGCACGACATCTCCAGAACCCTTTACAGCTGCGAAGGTATGACGCCCCGGCGCACACAGAGACGACAGCGACCAAAAATGGCAGAAATGAAGTATGTTAAAAATGAAAAATAAATATGCACGATCAAAGTTAAACTCCTATTAAGAAAAGTCCAAAAACAAATTTGCAAATATTTTAAATATTGTAGCCTCACGAGGCCGTTAAAGTCGACATATTGAATTAATAGTTCATATGAGATTATTATGACGAATTTTTTTATTTGAGCGTGGGAGGATTTTTTTTCATATAAATTTCAGGTGTTTGGGAAAAAGAGTATGGGATTTCATTTTTCAATATATTTCTAATCTGAGAATGCCAATTTGTTTGTCTTGACAACCGATCTTTATTCTGTACCGTTATCACAAAGAAAATCATCCGATTGCGAAAAAAGTGAAAGTGAAATGCAAAGTGTTTTAAGCAATTACTAAAAAACATCAAAAACATAAATTTTTTATATTATTTTGGTAAGAGTATGTATATTCTAAACCCAAAATATTACCTGCATATTCGTTTTTTATGGACTATTTTGTAGTGGCGTTTCAAGTAAAAATTCAGCAAATTTTCGATATGTGGTCGGCATCGAAACATTTGCGACCAGGAGAACAACTTCACAATATTGTGTGTTCCATTGAAGATAAATGTGGTGGAAAAATTAAAATTAATGAAAAAAAGTAGAGTTCCTACTTTTGAAATTCAAGAGACTGTGGGAGAAATCTTATCGAATGAAGACAGCTTTTAAAAGGAATAACGGCTTATGGCTTGATACGGACTTTGGACTAGAAGAAGAAGAAGAAGAAGCTGCGGTATGCTATTAAAACAGTTTTTCGAAAGCAAATGCAGTATTATGCATGCGTATTTTTTCACAATGGTTATTTAGGTTGCAAGTACGAACAGGGACAGGCCTCCAATACCATTTGAAGCATCTTCAACGCGAACAAAAAGGCGAAGGATTAAAGAATTAATTTCAACCAAGTGTCCGCAAAAGATAATCAAAGCTGCGGAAAAATGCGAAAGACTGGAAGAACAAAATGACCGCAATAAGAAAAAGAGCTTAGGTGTTATGGAAGCTTTGTCACTATTTCTTGAGTTAAATTTGACGAAAGAAAAGTATAATATTTTAAGATCAGTTGCTAACTTAGTCCACAGCGATTTTTCCCGAGCTACTACGCTTTGAAGAACGCAAAAGAGAAGTTGCTTCCACAACCAAATTATGTAACAGAAACTTCAGTAGAAGTACCGGTACAAAGTTTGCTCAACAGCACAACCTCGAGCTTACTTCAAATGTGTTCGTTTGAAAAAACTGAGCAACACAAATTAAATTTAATTTTGGAAAGCAAATGGGGCTTTGATGGTAGTTCGGGTCACAGCCGCTATAAAAAAAAATTTTCAGAAGCTGAAAGTACTGATGAATTTCTGCTAGTGTCTGCATTGGTACCTATCCGCATTACTTATGCAGAGAGTGGACAGCAAATGGGGTTGAATACACTTTGTTCCTCTCCCAAATTTTGCTGACCTATAAAAATTACGTATATAAGAGAATCAGCTCTTGTTATACGTGAACTTGAAAATGACATTCAAAACCAGATAAACAATCTCGTGCCGTATAGTTGTCACATTAAAAACTTGGATATTACTATTAATTATTATTAATTATTATTGCTGTTATTAATGTGAAAATATCGGTGGCTCTGTTTGTTATATATGTGGCGCAAAACCAACTGAAATGATCTCGCTTCATATTCGTGAAAGGCCTGTAAAGGAAAATTAAAATGTTGGAGGGTTTCTGGTTGGCAGAATAGAGCAACACTTAACCAAAATAAAAAGAGGATTCAAGATGAATTTAGAGCAGAATTAGGTTTGCTCGTAGATTTTGTTCGCACAGGATATGGAAAAACAAATGACGGCAATTCTGCTAGACGTTTCTTTGCCAATCCTTAAGTTTCTTCAAAAATTACTGGAATTGGCTTAGACTTAATAAAGAAATTTGGCACAATTTTAAGCGTTATCTCTTGCGAAAGGCTCATCGATCTAAATAAATTCCAAGAATTGCTTAATGAAACTATAGATCTGTATATCAGTTTATACCCTTGGTACTATATGCCCAGCACTGTGCACAAGGTTCTTATTCATGGCTGCCAAGTAATCAACAATTTTCAAATACCTATAGGATATTTATTGAATTGAAAGCAAGCACAAAGAATTAAGAAAGGTTCGGAATTCAACACCAGGAAAACATCACGACAAGCTACTAACTACGATTTAATGGCAAACTTATTGCTATCTTCAGAGCTACTGCTAACATATAATAAACGCTCAATGAAATTAAGTTCAACGAATGATATACAAAATTACCTTTTACCTGAGGCAGATGTTGAAGAAATCTATAGCAATGAAGAAACAAGTGATGAAGATTATGTTTGTTGTGAATTTTTTTATGAAATAAATTTGTTGTTTATGAAAAAGTTTTGGAATTTTTCTTCTGCATCTTATAGACGTTGTAGTGAAGGGATTACGATAATTTTTGGTGGGGCAATAAATATAGTTTAACTCATCACGTGTTCCAAATTTCATTGAAATATGTTGATTCTTTGCAGGGTTAGCATAGGATGTTACTTTTTTTTTGTATATGGGAGGTGTGCCTATCTGTAATCCGATTTTTATGCTTTTTTCCAAAAAACTATATTTTCTGAAAATAATAGGGTGTACTAAATTTGGTGCTTCTAGCTCAACTCCTTCTATTTTTGGCCGTGGCTAGTACTGAGTCGTCCCAGTGTGCAGCGACTTAAAGGGTTTGAACGAATTTATCGCCTAGGCCATGTGGTGTTCATCCAGAAGATCGGAGAAGTACAGGACCTGGTTTACAAAATATTGCAAAGAAGTACATATCACTGTACTTCGAAGTACGAAGTAAAAATCAAAGAACAAAGATTATTTTTGATCGAAAACATAAAAATCGTAAAATAACGATTGAAAATGATCGAAAAAATAAAAATCAAAGACTAACGATTATTTTTGACCGAAAAAAATCATAAAAAAACGACTAAAAATGATTGAAAAAATAAAAATCAAAGAATAACGATCGAAAATATAAAAATCACAAAATAACGATGAAAAATGTTCGTAATTATATAGATCGGAAAATAACGATTATACAATGATTTTTAAATAAAAATCCTTCATAATAACGATTATTTTCGGTCCCTGGTTCTAATTTTGACAGCGGGTACCTGTCATTACGCTACCCGCGATCCGCCGCAATTCTGTTTACCGCATTAAACTCGAGTTTATGGCTCAACTTAAATATACTATAAAACTGACACACACTGAACTTTTTTTCATAACTAACTAGCTTTTCCCTTCTGGAATTTTTATTAAGTTTCACTTCTTCCGCGCGTAGGGTCTACACGCACTCGGTTTTTTTTACCGCCGTGGTGTGTAGATAAAGTGTTAAATAAAGTAACTAAGGGTTGCAGCATTCCAATTATATACAATAGCCGTGAGCAAAATTACCATCTTCCAGTGGCAACAAGTCAACCACTACAGCTTTGAGTTTTGTAATGTGCTCAAATATGTGCGTAATTTCTGCTAATTAGTTTATTCGTTTAATAATTTCGACATATCGCACATCATCTTCAAAAGACGCACAACTCAAAATTTGGCATTTTTGATATTATGCGCTAAAAATGTACACAGAGCTTTTATTTACCTTTCAGGAAAAGTTGGAGCAAATCTTTATTATAATTTGTTAAAACAAACTAAGGTAAAGTCTCCCTTCCCATATGATTATCATGTGCTAAGAAAGAGTTTTTCGTATTTTCTGCCAAAACTTCTTATTTTGAGTTGTGCCCCTTTTGAAGGCGACGTGCGATAAGAAGAAGTAAAACAAGTGTACCAGTTTCATCATTTGTTGCAAATGGGAATGTAATTAAACCGGCGTTGCCAGGTTGCCGTTTTTAAGGTCAATTGGATGTTTTTTGTATCCTGTTGATGTTCGGACGTTTTTTGTGTAAAAAATTACGTTTTTTAATTCCCCAGTAATTTTTTTCTGTTACTAAATCTTGCAAGTAGATCTGATTTTGAATTATTTTCTTAATAAATCTTTACAAGCTTTGTTTTTGCAGCAGCTTCTTCAAAAGATATTTGTTCTTTGGACACAGATGACTTAAATATAATGCAAACCAAGCGTACGCGCATTTTTTCGATTCTTGGCTGATTTTGTAAACACTTGAGGTTAAGAGGCTTATTGCAATGTTTGTAATTGCACATTAAAAGCCTCGCAAAAGCATCAAAAAAGCTGTAGCAGCGTAGAAAGTCAGTAAAAAGTGGGCGACTTTTTAAGGCTTCATTGAAAATGTAATGAACGCAAAAAAGGCTGAAATATTGCTATGTGCCTTCTTAGCAGAACGTAATTTAGCATTTTCGAAAACCGACAACCTAACACAAGAAAAAAAAATTATTAAATATCAACGCGATTATTTAGCAACTTATAGCTTGCACATTATTACCCTGGAATTTAATGGGCTATCAAGCTGAATACTCACAAAAATTCTTAAATATCTGAATAAGAAGTTGAAAATCTAGATGAAACTTTGCAGTTTTTTTTTTAATTTTTGGACAAAGTTTGAAATGTGGATTTATATTTTTTATATATATATTTGTTATATAATGTGCTAGGCTTTCATGGAAAAATTATAAGCATTAATTAAACAAAAGAAAAACGGCCACAATCCGTGAACTGAATCAGCTGATCACAAGTGTATGTATAAAATGATTTTTATATTAACGATCTCAAACCAGTTTATAATGAATTGTAAATGTGCTTTGTCGAAATGACATTTTAATATACCTTACATATATACCTATGTATGTACCTTTGTACACAATAAAACTTTAATAAGAACAATTCTGTGTGCATACATTTGAAAAAGACGTTTTTGGGTAGAAAATTACGTTTCTGACCAAGAGGGACGTTTTCTCATGCCGAACACCTGGCAACACTGAATACAACTCAAGCGTTAATAAAAGTCTTACATAATTTTAACGCGAAAACTTTGTTGTGAGCTGCTTAGGTGAAGTAATATTACTGCTGCTTCCGTTACATTTTCGTACGTACATACATATGTAAGCATGTACATATGTATTTATGTCCATTAGGGTGGTCCTTAAATGTAGGAAGCAAATTTATACATTAGGTTTCCTAAGCCTCAACCCCTCCGTCGATGCTATCATGATCGGAGACATCTTATATAAATATTGTACCCGATTGGAGACGGTTAAGGCGTGTCGCACAGCGGGCAAAGTTCAGATTCCTCTATGGAGACTCAAAAAAATAAAATTAATTTTCCTTTTACCCAATTCCCAAAATCGATATTACTTTAGTCAAAGATATCACATATTAATTTTGGCCCCGATTGGAGTCGGTTAAGGCGTGTCGGACAGGGGTCCAACTTCGGATTACGCTATGAAAACGTTTTAACCGACTTTAATCGGGACCAAAATTTATTTGTGATATCATCGACTATGGTAGTCTCGATTTTGGGTATTAGATAAAAAAAATTAATTTAAATTTCTTGAGTCTCTATAGAGGAATCTGATCTTTTCCCCCTAAGCGATATGCCTTAACCGGCTCCAATAGCAACCAAAATTTATATGTGATATCTGTGATCGTGATATTAGCGATTGAGGAGGTGACACTGATTTTTCATTCATTTTTAAGGACCTTTGATTTTTAAGGAACGCCCTAATATACATATGGGTCTTCCCATGCAGCCGTACGCGACATTCGTACGCTTATGGAGTAACATAAATCTCTCAAAAATAGAAGTTACTGAAAAACAAGATTACGGTTATGTTGCAACCCAATGGTACTATGTTTGAGAAAGATAAAAGCAGCCTCGAAACTTTGGTGTGGAAAATATCAAGGTGATAACGTACGCGACAAAGAAGTGGTTTTAAGGCACATATACATATATGCGAAAGTCTGCGAATCATGGGAGTTTTTCTATTCTTTAAAAATTCCTAAACTAAGATAAATAATATACCTTTACAATCCTTCCATTTTTTAATAGAAATTACTCTGGTTAGTTGTTATTAAAAAAAAAAAATATAATAACGTAAGCGACAGATTTTTCCCCCATACAATATTTTTACTAGTAACACAAACTAAATTAAATTTTTAACTAAATTTTTTCAGTCATCTAATTACGAAATTTAATTTTATAAAGCAGTTTGAATTCATTTGCTTGCATTTTCGGTTTACACTTTCATGGAAAGACCCATATGTTACACTGTTAGAGAATTAGGAAACTGGCTTTTTTAAACACATGAGTGAAAAATAATGAGTAAACCCACAGCAAGTCTGAGAGTCACACTAAATTCAATCTTTAAAACACCATTAAAACTGAAATCGGTATATCATTTAATTTATCGATGTTATAAAACTGTAAAAATTGATGGCAAACATCGAATTTGGCACCGATATTATCGATGTTCATCGGTGCATCATTTGAATCTCTATTACTGGGTTGGATGGGAATTGGATAATAGCCGCAATCGATGCATCCAGCGTTTTATGATTTTTCATTTCAAACTTTGTTTGTACAAATATTATGAAAATTTTCACCAAAGTCTCAAACTTTTTATTCAGAATCTTTAGAAACAATTTTGGTATTCAGTTTTGTAGGCCATTTAATTCTAGTGTAATGGAGTGCAAGTTTCAAGCTGCTACAAAATTCCGTAGATTTTTGGCATTTTTTTTTGCTCTATATAAAAGAAATTTGTCGAACATACTTTGTATCAGGGACCATAACAGTTACAACCTTTATTAAAAAAATCGCTCTTTAAAAATTATGTTTTGACTTTTATTTAATTAGTCCTTAAATAAATATGTCTTAGATAACAGTTATCGACGATTTTTATTTATAAAAGTATAAATATAAATATAAATCAGTCATTGACCTTTATTTTTTAAATCATACTTATAAAAGTCATTTGTATCAGTCGTAGTAAACTTTTGTTTCTGTTGTCACCTTCCTAACTGCGAAAAATGTTAATGACTTAAAATAGGAATGATTTAAAATATAACAGTCGGTGACTGATTTATATTGAGGACTTTTAAAAGTAAAAGTCACTGACTGATTTTTATTTATGACTTTTATAAATTCATCAATAACTGTTATGTTCGGCTCCTGCTTTGTATGGAAAAAACGAGAGACACCTTTACTCAAAAACATTCTTAAAAGTCAACAGGCTTTTTTACCAACTTGAAACTTACACTTGATATACTAGCATTAATTGGTGAAAATTTTCAGAATTTTAATAATTTTTGTACAAAGTTTGAAATGTGAATTTATATGGTGTTTGTTTTACATATAACCGGCTAGACTTTTATAAAAAATCTATAAACACTAAATAAAGAAAAGACAAATAGCCAAAACTAATTTAAATATCGCACTCCTATTATTTTATGGACAACTGTACATACATATGTAAGTATATATGTATGAACGTACTTAACAATTCGGATACAATATTTTTCACTACAGACCAGCGTACGATGGCGGCTGCCATAATCGAGAAGTTAAAAGGTGGGTACTACCACTCGATAGGACCAAGGTTTGATTCACATTCGGTTGTTGTTCTAAAGCGGTCTCCCTTTGGCAGGCAATGGCAATCCTCGGAGTGCACTTCTGCCTAATCTCTATATCTCAGAAATGGAAATTCGCAGAAACAAAATTGTGACAACAGTTTTTATAAACAATTGCATGATTCACACTTTTGTCTAACCTTTTTTTCATGATGAACCTTACCGTTTGACCTTAAATAACGTTTTTCGCAGATGTGGGATGGATAGAGACTTTCTGCATTTTATTTATAATGGTGTTCGCAACATTATTACCAATTTTGAGCTTAAGACGTGCTGTGGCAACCTTAAATGTCTAACTTGGCCGGGTTAGAAATATTTTTGTTAGTTCACTCTTTCGTTCGAAATTAATAGATACTTTCCCGTTATTTGAAAAAAAACAGAAACTATACGTTAGCCAGACGGCAACTGAACCTAGAATTTCAAGAACTTTTGCACACTCATCTTCAGTCAGAACATCTAAGTGGGAAAATAAGGAATGCATTACATTTTTCTACCAAGACATGATTGAGCCTAGGGACACGATATCGAACAGAAAGTATCGATATGGTACTCATTTCAAGTATCGCTTTAAAAATATCGGGTACCCATTAATATCGGAATAAAAAGACTCGATATTTCAAATATCGATACCAAAATCCAAAAAATGTATATGAATATAGGTCTCGTATATAGGCCGCTGTGGTGTAATGATTAGAAGTGCTCAAAACTTGAAAATGAAAAACAGCTTCCCAGTAAAACAAAATCGCCGTTCAAAGTCGCCATAAAACTGTAGGGACCCCTTTTGTGCCACAACATTAATAGCCCGAACACAATGAAAACGACGAGCTATGGACCATAGCTGTCAAATTATTTTAACACGTACTCTTATGTAGATAATTATTTTGGCACCGACCGCGCTACGCGACGACTGTGGTTGTGGCCAGATTAGATCTACATATTTCTATTTTTCCAGCGACAGATTAGGTTCTTCCTCTTCTTTTGTGTCAAACTCGTACAAATTCATGATGTTGCCGACGCATTCAAAAAAAATCATGTCGCTATCGACAAAGCGTTTAGACAATGAAGATAACAAATTGGAAGCTGTGGCCCGTAGCTCGTCGTTTTTAATGTGTTCAGAACTTAAGGCGCACTTTACAAATCGGAGGAGAATCTCGGTCAAACACTAACATATTGTGTAACAACACGTAGAGATTGAGGTGTTGTCTTAAAACACCGAAGTCGCGGGTTCAAATTCCACAACATGCAATCCTAACTATATTTATTATTAATTGTTAAGAACATTATCCTTGTAATTTGAGTGTTGCGAAGACATTAATAGTAATACGAACCTTGTTATAAAATTAAGGTTAAGTGAAAAAACCGCGTGTCTTTTCTTTAAAAATTCCGAATTCAACCGAGTTTTTTACAAAAAATACAATTCTCAGTTGTCATTACAGGGTTGCAAAAGGTAAAACAATTCAATTTTCAGTACAACATTACAGGGCTGCAAAAAGTTAGTAGAAAAGTAAAAGACTATGCAATAATATTGAACAGTGAGTTTATTACATTCGATACGATACTAGGGTTCTGGTACTCGATTCCAAAAAATATCGTTTTAAAACTATCGAGTAGAAAATATCGGTATCGAATGCCAAAAGTATCGATATGGTATCGTATCGTATCGAAATTCGTGTCCCTAATTGAGCCATTGAAGGAGAGGATGCATCACAATGAAAGCGAGCGGGTAGTTGTAGTTTTGAAGCCACAAGGAAAAGGAGAGGTTTGAGAACAAATTTAAGTTTGCCATTTTTCCACGTTATCTCAACAGCTGCTGTTGCCGAATGGTGATATGCGACGAATTTCAAACATTGGCAACAGATTTGCAAACATTTTTGCGGTAAGTGGCTTCGTTTGCAATCAAGGTTTATAGAGGTTGCGCAATGCGCAGGTCCGTTATTCTTCTCGGAAAGTTTGGGCGACAACAACAGCGAAAATAATAAGCAGCGAAAACAACAAGCAGCGAAAACAACAGGCAGCGTAAAAAAACATAAAATTTAAGTGAAGAGAAGCGATTTCAAACGATTTGTAATCGATAGCTTATTCAAAAATACATTTAAAGTTAATTTTAACCAAGTTTCTACTCATGCCTTTATGTCGAAAAAGCCACAAAAACTGATTTTTCACAGCGACCAATTTTTGCGAAATTTTCACTTAAACTCGCTATATCTCAAACGTTTACGTATCGATTGATTTGAAATTTGTAAAGAATAAACTAGATTCTATTCGAAAGAAGATTAGTCTAACTACACTTCTTAATATGTACTTATTAAAAACAAAATGGCGGATATTTTAACTTTTTTATAAAAATTAAGGAGGTGGTTTTTAAAAATTCAAAAGTTGTATTATGTATGTATGTCTATTAAATTTATAACAAGGAGCTTTAATAAGTTATATTACACAGATAAATTTATAAATTTTAACATTTCACTTAATATTTCTTCCAAAATTACTTGTACAAATGCGAGCGCTCGCTCGTGGGTGTCACCACAATATTTTTATAACTTTAGAACTACTTGTTCTCTAATACCATGCCCCCACCGGAGCTAACCACGTAGTTATGGCTAATGAGCTGGTTATCCCGATAACCCACTTCATTTGGCGTAGTTTCGTCATATAAAACTGACAGTACTTAACCATTTCACTGAGATGGTCAAAAGCTAACCAACTCGAAACCACGTCGAAAGTCTGATACAACCCTGTGTTTTCCCGCCATCTGTGGGTCATTAGCGTTAAAATGTAAAAAAATCGTTCCTTACTAGTGTTTGGACCTCACTAAGATCAGATTAGATTTACTGCGGTTTTAGAAAAAATTTTAAATCTACTCCTCTACTCCGCTTGACTTCAAAACTATTCCGTGTTTTTTTTTCATTCATGTTATGCCCCTCTTGGGGCCGTTTTTTAGTGTTCACCACCGGTTTCAGTAAAAAAATTTAAAGTTAGCCAAATTTTCAGTGTTAAAAAGTAACTCTTTCATAGCAATGCGCCAATAAAGTAACTTCGTTATTTTTTGATGTAGGGCTGTCGAAATTGGCGGATGCAGAACTATTCTTAAGTTGTTAAAAAATATACATATGTAGAATTAAATTTATAAAAAGTAGAAAAGGTTTGGATCCTATTGCTCTTTAAAAAACCAAGTGTTAGATACGTTATACTTTATAGAAAATGCTAAAAATTACGTAAATATGTAACATCTTATCCTCACATTGCCTCGCGTTCTTATTTTTGCATGAATAGAAAATATTTAAGTTAAACAATTAATGTCAGAGACGAAAATAAAAAAAAATCAATCCAGTACGGAAAATTTGTTTTTGCTCCGATTTTTGATGTTATTTAGCCTGAATCGAGTTTTGCGGGTCCGACAACTGTTCATTACATTTTTACTGACGTGGTTAAATCCGATTTGAGATGGTTAACTTTTTGGTGGGGACATGGTATACACATAAAACGTTCCCAAAAATGTCCGTATAAATTTGTCTATAATGCTGCATCAAAATAAAACAAAAATTTTAAACTTCATAACACAACTTTTGCATTTGTAAAAATTTTGTAATTTGTTTGTAAATTTTATAAAAAACTTAAAATATCCGACATTTTGTTTCTAATAAGTATTAAGAAGTGTAGTTAGACTCATCTTCTTTAGAATAGTATCTAGTTTATTGTGTAAAAATTTCGAATCGATCGATACATAAACATCTGAGATATAGCGAGTTTAAGTGAAAATTTCGCAAAAATGGGCCGCTGTGAAAAATCAGGTTTTGTTGCTTTTTCGACTCGAAGGCGTGAAAGCAAAAAATCGCCCTGGGACCTTATGCGCAGAGAGAGAGGCAACTTTTATTTCGTGCATTGTGCGACCTTCTATGTATAGGTCTTGGTTTGCAATCATGTATAAACTTTCGGGGCGCGAACGTCAGCGGATATGTAATTGAAAAATTTCAACCGTAACGAAACATTGCTTTATCCGAGTATATTTTAACATTTTTACTTCGCGTAAACACAATGGTCTTCAGGCAGATTTGTGAATCAATTTCGCCCTGAGTACCCCGCTTTAACACTGCTCAAAACATATACAAACCTTCACTGTGTGAATTGCAAAAATTTACTCCAGATCAACTTCATTTACAATCATCAACACGTTTGTTTATTTGAAAACCTATCGCAAAGCTCTTTATTACGCGTATTTTTTTCTACTTCTACTTTCAGACACAGACGTCAACCAATGAAAAAACCACCGTAATTTTACAATACATTTTTCAGTTGCTTTTCATCACAAATTTCGGCATAAATTTCGTGCTTTATTGTGTTAGTGGTCAAAATTTCCGGTAAGTTAACTCAACTACGTGGAAATATACATACAATTTTTACGATGGTATAAAAAAAATTTAGTATAAGTGGGGCACCATAGGGAGTCTTACATTTGAATTATGTAAATGCAATATTCCCTACTAACCACTAAAGCTTTCACATCCCAATACCCTATGGGGAGTGACAATAGCTTATACAGTGAAACCCGCTTAAGTACCACCCCCCCATAAGTAACTAACCCGCTTAACCCTTTCGCGACGGAGTTTTACTTCCGCTCTCCCAGTGCTTTTGTGACATATTTTTCCAAAATGTGGAAATAATGTTTAAAAAATATGTTCTGCGTATTTAAAAAAATCATTAAGTCCTTTCATTATCCTGGGACATATTGTCCCAATAGAAGTTTATATTGGGACAATATGTCCCAATTAGATGTTTGAACATTACAATTAAATAGACCTTTTAGTCTTTTGTATTTGTTTATCTGATGAACTTATTTTTTTTTCTGAAAAAGTATTCACTTATGGTACACTGAGGGAAAAAATATTAAAATCAAATAGAAACGTTATTGATCTTACTATAAACGTCAACGAAAGTACTGTATATTGGCAAATATTCAATTCAATTACGCGCATATTAAAGTGACCGGGTTCGTACTGAAAAAGCATCCGTGAAGTGAATATCCATCAACACCACAGCACGCGATTTGTGCGGATAAACATGTTTACTATGTACTATGTATGTATGTTTGTGTTGTCAATGCTCTCAGAGCGGCGCTCTGCATGGTTGGGGCGCGTATGTACACTTTACATATATATATATACTCAGATGTGAACAGTAAAATACGTGCGTAAGAAATTTTGTATGAAAATATTATTTTTAAATACGAACATTTTTAAACGATAATCAAATATAAAGTATTCATTTTTACTATGCATTATTTCCCTCAGTGTAGGGAGTAAAGCATTTATAGCACAGTGCATTGTTGCATCCGGAGCAAATATAATTTGTTCTCATTTATTTTTGTTGAGAAGTGCACCGTACGCAACGACGTCGGTATGCGCCTTTTATTGGTAAATATTCAAGAGTTCTGTACGTGAGCGGATAGATGGTCTTCCCCCGGTCCGACGAGTCTTAACCTTTTTTTATTTGGGTGCTTCAGCTATGTACAAACCAAGCATTAACAGTTACAAGCATCAAAAGATTTAAAACTTTTATTTTTACAAAATTTCTGAGCTTTCATACAGTATATCTGACACCTCTTCCGCCGAGTAACCTTTCTTCGGCATCTAGGAAAACACATATTGGTACAAAAAAGTCCCACGTAAAACACAAACTGGTACAATATATCCCAAAATTATAAAAATTATATGAAACTCACCTTTACTGATATTTTAGGACCGTATTTAATATAATGCAAGCAGAATTCGAGAATATCTACATACTATCTAGTTGCAAACAAAGTGGCTATTGCAAGACATACTCCTTTGACACCTTGTGTCCTGCCAGATCGCCGAAATTTCTAAACACGTGCTCGCAAACTTGACCAGTGGTACCATACATAACATATCAAATATGTTTTGGGGTATTTTTATCATAAATAAAACCCAGAACTTGTAATAAAACAATTCAGATAGAAGATTTCATAAGTAATAAAACGAGTAAATGATTTTCAATGAACCTGGGACATATTGTCCAGTAGTCGCGAAAGAATTAAGTAACCAACATTTTTGTGCACCGTGAATTTTTTAATGTAATCTGACGAAAATCCCTCTCTTAAGTGGGGAGGTGAGCTCTCTGATAAACAAAAAAATTTCAGGTAAAAGTGTTACCGTTTTTGAAATATTTACATTTTTTGAATTTAAAAAAATCGTGCTTTTTCATGTATTTTCTTTAACTCCATATATAAACCAGGCTATACTTAGTAAATTTTTTATGTAAAATACTTCCAGACAGTTGCTTCTCCATACCCAAATGCAATGTAGTTAAAATATATTAAGGAACCATCATAAAATAAGGACTATTTTGGAATTTTTAACTTTTTGATATTTTCTTCCCCAACTTTGACTATCTCTGGTGAAAAAAATGTACTGAGCTATAACCTTACATTGCATAAAAAATTGCTCATTTAGTAAAGATTTCAGAAAGGTACCACTCTTACTGTTTCGACTAGAAAAAAAGTTGTAGCCGCTTTTGTGGGCAAAGGACTGAGACACGCTAGAATGTATTTAATAGATTTAAATTTAAGTTGCTCTTGTTACCGACCAATGACATGCTAAATAGTACAAAGGTACATTATTACCTACTCCTGACATTATTTTATGTTACTTACCGGAATTAGTGAAAGTGGATTTTGTGAAATTGGACCCTTCGAACATTGTGTTATTAATACTATGACAGAGAACACGCAGTATACGTCGCATGAATATGCGGATATTCACCTAATTTACGGTAAAGCTTCAGACTTTGGTATCGATACTGACTACTCATTCTGGCATCGAGCTTACGGTATCGATACTCTAAAAGTATCAGGTGAAAAGTATCGATACTACTCAGTATCGGACTCATGAAATACGTTGTTTGGGATACTAAAATTATTTTATTCTTTAATCGTATATCTAGTTATTTCCTGAAATTTAAACAATACAAATTTATATTATCTGATTTTCATTTCATTGCAGAACTTCCTTTCAGGTTAGAACTAATTTTAACGTTAAATTTACATACATACATACATATGTATATACACTGATAACCAAATCTGCATAAATATAACGAAAACTTGCGTAAATCTTACGAAATTTTTCGTCATTTTGAGCCACGAAAGTTTTCGTTGATTATACAAAACCGTATTCGTACATACTACGAAAATATGAGGCATCAGATTTTTAGTACATTTAAGAATGTTTTCGTACTATTTACTAAAGAATTTAGTACTATTTACTTAAGAATTTCGTACTATTTACAAACGAATTTCGTACTATTTACTAAAAAAATTCGTACTATTTCTTTATTTTTTTTTACGAAATTTTTGTAAAATGCACAGAAATAATTCGTATATTTAACGAAATTACTTTCGTAAAATCTGCGCTTGTTTCGTAGAATGTGCGATTTTGCTTTCATTCTCAACGCTGTAAAAAACATATTACGAATTATAACACAACACTTTTATTTTGCTTTTATCGTTAATTTTAGGCGTCTTTGTTTAACAAAACGTTTTGGAAGAACGCTTAGCATTATTGATTAATAATAAAAGCAATCATACGTTCTACGAAAGAAGAAGAATCTTCTGACTACACTGCAGTTTAGAATTAATAAAAAAGGTTATTTTACCTATAATAAAACTTAAGTCTTTTATTTATATGCGTACGAATATTTAGGTTCTATACTACATATTTTTTGTTGCTTAGGCTTCATTCAATAAAGTATATTGATGCAAAGTGTTACACTATGAGCAGTGTTGCCAAGTTGACGTTTTTAACGTCATTTGAACGTTTTTTGTATCCTGTTGACGTTGGGACGATTTTTAACTTCCCAGTAATTTTTCTCTATGCACAATATATTCAATGTATAGCGTACTATTTGCTTGTAGAGTAAGTACTCACGCTCACACTTTCGGCAAATTTGTTACTAAATCTCGTAAGTAGAACTGATTTTGAATTATTTTCTTAATAAATCTTTACAAGCTTTGCTTTTTGCACCAGTTGCTTCAAAAGATATTTACTGTTTGGACACAGATGACTTAAATATGATGCAAACCAAGCGTACGCGCATTTTTTTTTATTCTTGGACTAAGGATCAAAGGCTGGTTGTTATTTTCTTAATAAATCTTTACAAGCTCAAAAGATATTTATTCTTTGAACACATATGACTTAAATATGATGCAAACCAAGCGTACGCGCATTTTTTTTATTCTTGGACTAAGGATCCGGCGTTTAAAGGCTGGTTGTGTAAACACATTGAGGTTACAAGGCTTATTACAATGTTTGCAATTGCATATGGGTGTTTCCAGCGGAAGGTCCACCACGACAAAAAAAATAAAAGTTTTATATCTAACGTATTTACGGGCCGATTTGTCTGCTTTTTAAAATATATACTGGCTATGTAAGTAGAATCATGTTTGCATAAAATGGTCTTCCTAGGTGGTGCCAAGGTCGAGATATTTCGAAAAACCGTATTTGTGGTCCGATTTGGTTCGAATTTGGCGTATATGGTTGAAACATAATAAATCATAGATTTCTAATAAATTGACCCTGAATTGGCGCTGAAGTCAAAATATAAAGTATATTCTACATAAAATACTTGTTTTATTTGCGTTGAAAATTCATTTAAAAGCAATATGAACAAAAATATAACGATGGAAATTTATGTCACGTGACGCTACGTCAGGTCACGTTTCACACTTGGGGTTGTAAAAGAGAATTGAAACAATTTGCATTTATTCAAAAAACTCTAAAAACAACTAGAATTGCTCCAAATCATATTAAAATAAGTTTCATGAAAATAGCCATCCACAATTCGCAGAGTTTTGCGATTTTGTAAGAAAAGAAAAAATCAACTTCCATTTTTTGTCTCGTAACGACACTCTCTTTAAATGCTTATATTTCAGGACCAAGCAGTTCGATTGATTTCATTTTTCGGTTAAATATAGAGCTAATTATGTGCTATACAATGGCCCAAAAAAGTTAAAGAAAACGAATGGTATTCCTTTTTTGTATCACATTGAAATCGTACGACTGTCACGTGCATGCCCATATTAAAAGCCAAATCAAGAAGAGCTGATCTATTGCAACACGCACGCTCGCAAAAGCACTATGTTCCTTCTTAGCAGAACGTAATTTAATTTAAATGTCTACAAGAAAAAAAATATTAAAAATCAACGCGATTCTTTAGCAACTTAAAACTTGCACATTATTACCCGGAAATTGAATGGGCTATCAAACTGCGTACTCAAAAAAATTATAAAAAATCTGAATAAAAACTTGAAAATCTAGCAGAAACTTTGCAGATTTTTTATAATTTTTGCACAACGTTTGAAATGTGGATTTATGTTGTGTTAGTTAAATAATGAGCTAGGCTTTTATGAAAAATAATAAACATTAAATAAACAAAAGACAGTTGATCACAAGTGTATGTTTAAAATGACTTTTATATTAACGATCTCAAACCAGTTTACAATAGTGGTATTCAACAACTTGTTTTCAACAGTCATTGCTTGAGCTCGTCTGCTGTTTTTCCAGAGTGCCAGGCCACTTGCTCACTTTGGTGAATACCACTAATGAATTTTTAATGTGCTCCGCCGAAATAACATTTTGATATACCTTACGTAAATATGTACCTTTGTATACAATAAAGGTTTAATAAGAACAATGGAAAAGACGTTTTTGGACAGGAAATGACGTTTTTTCAGACCAAGAATCAGATATAAAATATGAAAGAATATAAAAAATACTGGTTTTACTTTCTTAAACATTATAATATTTTTATGTAGAGGCACTTGACAGATTTGCAGCTTCATCGATGTCTGTTTCCTTGACGACTATAAATTAAAGGAAAACTATAAGGCGCCTGAGAAGCAAGTTTCAGTGAAAAGTCATACATGTACTTACTTTTAATTACATTAAGTAGTGCTCTTGGCTTATCTTGCTTATCTTGGCTTCTTAGGCTTGTGATTGATAAGTAACTGATGAAATTGCCTATTTATCAAGTCCCACATTGCAGCGCAAGGCGCAGGGTAGGCGATGTTAAAAACATTGTAAGCTTAAAAGCATATATCCACAGCACAGCTTTAATATTTAATTTTGTATTGTTTTTTTATCTAGCAAATCCCTTTTTAAACCGTTTAAAATTATTTTATACGTTTCACAGCAGCCAACAATTAATTCCGCAATGACACGCGATACAAAAAATATGATGAAATATTTAACTGCCGGTAATTGAGTATATTGTACGAAAATATTCTTGTGTTGTACGAATTTAAAAAACATGTTTCTGCATTAGTACTTTATACGAAAGTATTAATTGTAGATTTCGTAAATTTAAAACCATACGGAAATATTACGAATGCCTTCCTACAATATGCAAAATTATTCGTACAGAGATTTGTTCAGTGATATACGAATGTGTTTCGTAAAATAAACGTAAGATTTCGTAAATTGTACTGAAAAAATGCCTTACGAATGTCCTTTCGTTATATTTACGTATGGTTCGTAAAATCTTGTTTCGTTGTGAAAAATGTGTTATTATGAACGAAATTTCGTACATTGTACAAAAACCAACACTACGAAAGATTTTCGTAGCACTTTTACGAAATTTTATTTTCAGTGTACTTTCACGAAATTCAAATTTTATTACGGATTTTTGTAAACTTTTTGGGTATGCATTTTTGTAGCCTATTCAACTTTAGTATAATAATGTGCAAGTTTGAATTAAAATTCAACGGTACTGGGTACGATACACGTAAAGTTTAATAGGTTACAAAACTGCATACCCAAAAGTTTTATAAAAATTCTGCATTTTCGTGAACTTTGCGTAAACTTGTATGGCCTTATTCATAAAAAATAAATGAAATATGTAAGAAAACGTCATTTCATTCAGCTTTTTAAACCTACTTTATTTTTATGAATAAGGCCATTCAACCCTAACTTATTTGGTATATGTTATGCAACAGACTACATGAAATTTCAGTTTATTTTAAGTGATGGACAAAATTGTATGATAGTCCTCCACATAAGCAAAGAAAATTGGGTCGCCAATGGAAGAAAACATTTAAAAAGTGTGTGTTTTTTTTAGTTTTCGATACTACGAGTAGTTTGCAAAGTATCGAGTAAAATCACCAAATAAGGTATCGAGTATTAAAGTACTCATTTTTATACCCTCAGTATCGATGTTTACTCAATATCGATAGTATCGTTGGAACCCTAGTGAAGCTTGCTGTAATGCCAGAGCTGCTCAAAGACTCTATACAGAGCGATACCCCAATCGTCGGCATCCGGGTCGTGAAGTATTCGCCCGGACCCATAGAGAAATATATGAAGGTAAGTGATTTTTACACCTCTCTTGTTTGCTTGCTTGTTAACTATCTTTTTTCACTTTTTTAAGGTCGCATACCTTTAAGGCGTGACGGCGAAACGGGACGTCCTGCAACGGTAGATGTTGAAGTTGTGTTAGAGGAAGTGGACTAAGGTCCATCGACTTCAGTGAGAATGATGGAAAGACGGACAGGAATACCAAAAACTACAGTTCACAAAGCTTTAACCGACCATCGATTTCATCCCTACTACATTCAACGGCTCTACAAGAAAGAGATTACCTGTCGAGGGTTAGATTTTACCGTGAAATGTTGCGAATGCATGAATCAGACCCCAACTTTTTTAATAAAATAATTCATGCAAACGTGATGGTTATTTTAATTTACATAACCTTCACAGTTGGCAGATAGACAATCCTCACGAAATGAGAGAAGATCGTTCGCAGTACCGGTACTAAATAAATTTATGGTGCGGTATTTTTAATTGTCAGATATTGGGACCTGTGGAACTGCTGCCAACGCTCAACTCTCACAGTTATTTAGAGTTCCTTCAGGAACGGCTTCCAATTCTTTCAGAAGATGTACCCTTAAACCTGCGGCGAAGACTATGGCTGCAAAATGACGAGTGCCCTGCTTGGCCCGCTCGATCGCCAAACCTGAATCCATTAGATTTTTTCTACTGGGTCTTAAGGACAAAATTTATTCAAAAACAATTCAAAACGAAGAGCATTGCGGGAACAAATAAATGGAGTTGCTGCTGGGTTAGCCCAATTGAGTTCAAGATTTCTAAAAGAATCTTTTCTTAAAAGGTGCCGAGCTTGTATTAGAGTAGAAGGTCGCCAATTTGAGCATATTTTATCAATAAATGAATAAATTTTCTTCAAACAACTCATGTATTTTTTTCACGAAAAATATTGATAGATATAGCCCTTGTTATAGACTCTAGTCCGAATTCCGGTAAGTAACATAAAATAATGTCAGGAGTAGGAAATAATGTACCTTTGAACTATTTAGCATGTCATTGGTCGGTAACAAGAGCAACTTAAATTTAAATCTATTAAATACATTCTAGCGTGTATCAGTCCTTTGCCCACAAAAGCGGCTATAACTTTTTTTCTAGTCGAAACAGTAAGAGTGGCACCCTTCTGAAATCTTTATTAAATGAGCAATTTTTTTATGTAATGTAAAGTTATAGCTCAGTACATTATTTTCGCCAGAGATAGTCAAAGTTGGGGAAGAAAATATCAAAAAGTTAAAAAAAATAGTCCTAATTTTATGATGGTTCCTTAATATGTTTTAATTACATTGCATTTGAGTATGGAGAAGCAACTATCTGGAAGTATTTTACATAAAAAATTGACTAAGTATAGCCTGGTTTGTAGATGCAGTTAAAGAAATACATGAAAAGGCACGATTTTTTTAATTCAAGAAAATGTAAATATTTCAAAAACGGTAACACTTTTACCTGAAAATTTTTTGTTTATCAGAGAGCTGATGCATTTTTTTAAGTGTTCTTAGAAATCTTAAGCTGAGGTTTATATGGTATTTGTTAGGAAATTAACGGTATTTTAATTGAAAAATTTGGTCCTAAACGATATGTGCAACACTGTATGTATAAATGTGAATAATCAATGACTTTTAAAAAAATTTAATTCTTGTAAAAATTACATACCATTGCTTTATCTATTTTTTTAATAAAATTTTTCTTTAGTTGTTTATCTGTTTAAATAATGTTACGATCTTGTTTTTTGGCTACGTATTCTTCAATAAATGTTCAAGCTTTAGTTAAGAATTTACATATTTATGCAAGTTAACAAGAAGGTTTTAACTTCTTCAATAGTTATGTTCGCTTAAGTACCCGCATCGAGGTACTTAAGCGGGTTCTTTTAAGTACCCAACCCGCCTAAGTACCTCAAAGCTCTGACATTTTTCGTGAGGTACTTAAACGGGTTTTACTGTAGGTAACTTTAGTTTGTTTACGCAAACACTAGTGCTAACTATTGACTGCATATTTTGTTCGAAAAAGTTAACTACTTTTGTTGGACGATAGCCGGAAAAAAGTCAGACCGGGACACCTCTGCATTACATGTTAACTAACTTGTAACTAACTACTTTTGGACACAAAATATCAATAACAAAAAAAAAAACATTTTGTAAATTTTTTATTTATTTTTATTTTTTTTTACGTTTTTATTTATTTAATTTATATTCAGCATTGCATATTTATTTACTTGTTTACTTATTCTGCAATAAGTGGTCCTATGTTGGAATTTCGTCGACACACTGCTCAAAAAATCTGCACGTCCGGTGGCCGCCGAGCCACGCCGCTGCCGTCGTTTTTTGTCATTCCTCACGCGCCACTGCCTAGTTAGGTTGCAGAGTTGAAGCGAAGCCGAAGACGAAGATGAAGACGAAGCCGAGGACGAAAAACAGGGCAGTAGTAAACATATGAAAGTGATCACAGTGCTAGCAAAGACGAAGACGAAGATGAAGACGTTGCGCAAGCGGCCTGCTTGAAACAGTGCGGTACTGTTTTCAAAGACGAATCGCTTGCTGTGATGAGTTGTTTACAATTTATTTAACTGTTTGCAATTGTGAAAAAACGCTTTTTTCGAGAAATTGGCTAAATTTTTGGCAAAATGTAATCAAACGTATTAATTGGCATTCTTGTATATTCGAAAAATGTCTGTCCGTCTTGCCGTAACACATAATATAAGTGGCGAAATTCTCCAAAAATTGTCCTATACAAATTATTTCATGAATTGGTGTTTTTTCTTTATTTTCATTTGATTTTATCTAAAAAAAGGGTTTTATTTAGAAACAAATCTTCATATCATTCATCTTCCACTATGTACACTCGCCAGCTTGCCCGCAACGCAAACAATTCGTCTTCGGCTTCGTCTTCATCATCGTCATCAGCTTCGCTTCCACTCTGTTTGCAACCTTATGCAAATATCGGCGCGGCGGCGGCGGCGTTCGGCGCCTAGGGAATTTCGTACAAAATTTTCATGATGTATGTACATTGAAATACATTGTTTGAAAGAACTAAATACTACTCGTATAAAAACACAATTTTACGAAATTAAAATTAGATTTTTAAAGGAGTTTTTTTTTTGCATAATTTGGTCCACTGGGCAGGAATATGATCTCCTTTATTTTTCCAAAAATAGCGTAACTCAGTGAAAACATATGTAGGTAACATATTTTTCGATCGAAAGCGTTTATTAATTATTAAATTAGTTAAATAAGGGTCGAATACTGGTAATCTAACGATTCTTTTCCGCAGTAGACAATTCTTTTCAATGCTAGAACAATACTACTTTTTTATACACATACAACAACAACAAGAAAGTTATACCACATCATCAATTATATAAATAGGCAATCATGTTTCCTTTACACCCCTTTTGCGGCTAAAGTATACCTCTAAGTTATAAACAATTATATATCATTAGAAAGGTATGTTGATACTGATGTGCAGGCAATTTTTCAAATTTCAAATTATTTTAACATAAAGCGAAAAAATCAATTCAAAAGTTACACTAATACTAATGCCGTACTGTACATGGTTGGGGCGTAAATGCCTCCTAAATTAGGGCTGCCAGACGTCCCGGTTTTCCCGGACATGTCCCGGTTTTAGACTATTTGTCCCGGTGTCCCGGTGCAACCTTAAAATGTCCCGGGTTTCGTTTAAGTGTCTCGGTTTTCGTTTTGATCACTACACTAAGAGAAAAAACGCGTTGTAATCTTCGGGAAATTTTATGAATTCACTGAGAGAAATAACGCACAGTAAAAATGAATATTTTTTATTTGGTTATCGTTTTAAAATGTTCGTATTTTAAAATAATATTTTCACACCACGCACGCGTGGTGTTGATTCAAACTCAACATTTGAATGCACATTTACATACATGTCTATGGGTGAAAATGCTTGCCAGAGGGTCAGGGTCAAATCCCATTACAGGCAGCATGGAATTTAAATATTTTTTTTAACTTAATTATGAAAAAGCAATCGGTAAGTGCAAAGCGCTTCATTTTAATATGGGCGTATTTGAATTGAATATTCCTATACTAAATTTGTTATACTTAAATGATAAATTTAGCGCGCTTTCTTAATTGTAACCAGCGTCTGGACTTTGCTCCGATTGGGTAGATTTACTCCGATTTCTTTTTTAAATTTTAAATCTACTCCCTACTCCACTTGGCCCAAAATATGCTCAGAATTTTTTTAATTTTTTCCATTCACATTAGGAATATATTACAAAATAATTAACTTTAAAAATTTTTGTCCAATCACTTTTGTGGCACCAAGATTTTGTATACTCTCTTACTCTTTAACCCTTTTTTGCGGAATAACTTTTTTATTTTTCAAAGCAAGGGATTGGTTAAGGACCAGAAAAATGTTTTGTGTATGTGTTGTAACGAAGCGTTTTATTCGCCCCGCCGCTTCTTCTACGATGCTGGGGTATACTCGCCGTGTCCAGGGTTCGTTACAATAAATTTGTAGTTTCGGGGCTCTGGTAAATCGCACTTTATTAATTTAATTTTCTTAGTTTCTACAAAGAACATATAACAAATAACAAAATTTGCTGGCGTCACTTGCAGTGGTTGGGTAACGGCTTCCTGTCCCGTTAGGCGGTAGTGGCGTGGCTTCAATTCTGGTGAGCAGCGCTCTGTTGACGCCGTTGAATGGCGCGCTGCTAGCCTCGGTACGCCTGTCGTGCGCTGCTGACGGCGACGGGTAGCGCTCTTGCGGGTGCGCTTGGTGTTGCGCTGTTGGCGGCGCCGGATAGCGCTCTTGTTGGCGCGCTTGACGTGGCGCTGCTGACGACGACGGGTAGCGCTCTTGCGGGTGCGCTTGGTGTTGCGCTGTTGGCGGCGCCGATGAGAGGCGCTCGGTTAACGCCGATGAGTAATGCCCTTGTGAGTGGGGCTCTGCTGGCGACTGTAAGTAGCGCTCTTGTTGGCACGCTTGGCGTTGCGCTGTTGACGGCGACGAGTAGCGCTCTTTCTGGCACCCTTGGCGTGCGCTGTTGACGGCGACGAGTAGCGCTCTTTCTGGCACCGGCGTGCGCTGTTGACGGCGAACGAGCGGATGTCGTTCGTACGCGGCTTCGCGGTGATCGGAACCGTTTTTAATGATCACTACTCTGAGTGGTGATGTCTTGTGGTGTGTGTGTACCACTCACAAGCAATCGCTCCATTCAGCGGTAGTTCTCACTACAAAATATGGTTCTCTACCTTTGAAAAGTGATGTCTTGTGGTGTGTGCGTACCACTCACAAGCTATCGCTCCCTTCAACTGTAGTCGTTCACTCGCGACCACACCTCCGTGCTGACTGCCTGTTTTCTGGCTGTGCTCTATATTAGGTTCATTCCTTATCTTTTTGGACTAAAATCTGAAAAGTGTCAAAATGCCAGAGCGTAAGCAAAATGCGCTCACTAAAAGAGAGTAACAGGAAAAGTAAAGGAACGCAAAAAACCAAATTTTTTAGTCCAAAGAATGGCAACAACAAAACTAACGTCAAATAAGAACAGAAATGTATGTACAAAACACATTCACACAAGCACAAGCACAATAAACACTTGCTATATCAATTATTTTTTGCCTCCTTCCAATTTCAATTCATTTCTTTTACTTTTTAGATTATTCTCACTTTTTGCGTATTCTTTAATTTCCGTTAATTTAAATTCAGTTGAGTTTGACACTTTTCAGGATTTTGCCAGAAAAAATTCTTCTGACTAAATCTGACTACTTCGGACTGATGAGAGTCGCTCTCACTGACTGTTGCTCTCTCATTTTTGCTGTCATTTCCGAGTTAAGGAACGCTTTTTGGACTAAATCTGACTACTTCGGACTTTTTCTGACTATTTCTGGGAGATAAGGAACGCGCATATTTTATGGGCTGTGTGCTTGATGTTGCGTGGTCGTGCAGCCACATGTTGCTGTGTGATGTTTCGTTGCCGTGGTCGCAAAGATGCTGTCGTGTGTTGCTACGAGTTGTGTTGCTATGAGTTGTGTTGCTTGACTGGCTGTTGTGCGGTGTCGTATTGCCGCTTATGTTGTAGACGTTTGTGAGGGCTAAATTTCATACTGAACATTTAGTCCTCACAGTGTGTATGTTTAGCAATTTGGCAGAGTATAAGCTGACATTAGCTATTTTACCACACAGTAGTGCTGCTGCCGAAAGAAAATTTTCGGAGATGAATCTCATTAAAAATAAATACAGGAACAGGCTTAATGTCGAATTAGAGGCTCTTTCATCAAATCACAACTTCCAAACAGATCCTTTAGAAAAATTTTGAAAATGTAGCTTTTGAGCCAATTAATAAAGTGCAAGTCTGAAGTTGCCAGAAAATTCGGTTGATTTTTAGCATTTTTTGTTTTTTGCTGACAGTGTCTTCCATATAAAAAGAATTACGGAACATAGTTTGTATAGAAGAAACTCTCAGTAAGAACAATGCCAAAAATCAACTAAAATTTTATGGGCTGCAAAACTTTTTTTTTCCCGAGTTTAGAACAAAGTTTAGAAATTTTATATTTATGTGTTTTGATGTATTTAGTATAAATTGTATTTTTATAAAGTATAAAAAAGGTGCGTGCATTGTGAAAAATTCTCTGAGCTTTAGTTGTGATAAGTTGTTTTATTTTGTTGGCGGACGTTGTAAAGATCTCATGATCTCACTTGTTTTTAGTTTTGTCTGTCAAAATAAAATTTTACTACATCCTTTCGCGCGTAATTTTTTCGAAGCGAAAGGGAAGCCCCTCTCCCCCTTTCCCCCCTAAAGTGTCCCGGTTTGGCCACAGAAATATCTGGCAGCCCTATCCTAAATGCATGTTTTAATATTGAGCAGCAGTTTAGGAATAAGATGTATGTATGTATGTACATGAATAGATTAGACTCAAATAAGGAAGAAGGTAAAGTTGAGTATGGAGAAGAAGAAAGGGATAAATACAGAAATTAAAATAAAACATAAAGAAACATAAATACAAAGACAAAAAGGAAGGAAAATTTAAATACCTAACCTAATAACAACGATGGGGGTGAATATGTAAATGAAGAAAAGAATGGACATATTTAGATCAGGGTAAAGATGAAGAAGAAGATGAAGACCAAGACGAGGAAGAAGATGAAGATGAAGATGAAGATGAAGATGAAGATGAAGATGAAGATGAAGATGAAGATGAAGATGATGAAGATGATGAAGATGATGAAGATGAAGATGAAGATGAAGATGAAGATGAAGATGAAGATGAAGATGAAGATGAAGAAGAAGATGACGATGAAGATGAAGTTGAAGATAAGGATAAAGATCATAACCCCTTAACTTAACTTAACTCACCTCAACTCATCTCCGCTTAAAAACTTACTCAACCTGAGGTCACCACACATTAATTCACCACACCTTAATTCCCCACACCTCTTAAATCCACCACACCTGAATTCACAACACCGTAACTCCCACACCCAATTCCACCATACTGCAACTCACCACACCCAATTTCACCACATGACATGATATCACTTGATGTGGCATCAATGACATCATTTGGCATAAAGTGAACCAAAATAAACACGATTTTTATTCTTATTTAATGAAATATAAAATAATAGCGGCGTTCATATAAATTGATAAACTTCCGATAAACGAGTTAAAATGATAATTAAATCAGTTTATCACTTTTGATGAAGACCCCGAATATATTGCAATATAATGATGTTTCCATATATTTTTTGGTTTTTGGTTTTTGGTATCTTATCTTATATACAAATAGGCAATCATGTTTTCTTTACACCCCAAAAGTGACACCAATACTAATGGCGTGCATGTACATGGTTGGGGCAGAAATGCCTCCTAAATGTATGCTTTAATATTGTTACTGAATTAAAGAAATCTGCTAAGCAGCAGTTTAGGAATCAGATTTATGAAGATTAAGATTCATGCAAGGAAGAAGGTATAGTTGAATATGTAGAAGAAGAAAGGGATAAAGGCAAAGATTAGAATAAAAGTAAAGAAACCTAAATATAAACGAAGGTGAATACGAAGATGAAGATGAAGATGAACATGAATATGAACATGAACATGAACTTGAACATGAACATGAACTTGAACATGAACATGAATATGAACATGAAGGTGAAGATAAATATAAACATAAACATTAAAAGCGATAGAGACAAAGATAGAGAGGAAGAAAGTGATAAGGATAAAAAGGAAATACAACTGCAGAATGTGCGATGTTTTATTGTGGTGTGTTATACTACATATGTTATGTTATTTAATCTTATGTTATGGTAGGTTATGCTATGCTAAGTACTAAGCTAAATTCCCCACCACTTAACCCATTTCAACCAATGTTATTACAGCTTAACCCAACTCACATAAACTATCCTTAATTTTAGCGGCTGAATTTCAACCGCTGGGCGAACACTAGTAAAAACTTTAGCACCAATATCTTAGAAAGCAGTTTTAACAGAAGAGGCATCATTGCGTCTGACAACTCCTCCATGATTGGAGATAAAACAAAGACAAGGTGATTTTCCTGAGTATTTTTTTTTAATATTTAAACTGATTTTCAATAAAAAGCAAACAGTTTTTTTTGCTAGTTTTTACATTCGTAAGTAATTTTGTTCTGGAGTCCCACATACATATACAAGTACTAGGTGGCTGTGTGAAAATTACGTTGGCATTCCTTAGTGGTGGTCAAACCCCACTCCCTCGCATCGCAACGTTTTCTACACTGGGTTGAAGTTCCCCCTTTTTTGTAAAAATTAGTATTATTAATAGCATTCGGTTCTCCTAACAAAAATTTTGCGCTTAATATCTTAGTGGAAAATTTAACCATCTATAAGCCTTTTTTTAACAGTGGGTCAAAAAGGCCCAATATGAATTTGCAAGAAATCGTAAGAACTCCGTGAATTTAACATAACGATTGATAAGATTATTGCAAAAATTTATTGATAGCGACATAAATTACCCCAATAACTTAACTTTTTAAATCTTTTTATTTCTTTAAATTTAAATAGTACATACGGATCTGTAGAGCACATATAGAGCCATGTGTGTATGTATGTATATATGTAAATTTAAAACTAATTCAATGAATGAATTAAATATAATTATAATCTGAATTGACATGGCGAATGCCTAACGCTTACGAGATGGCATGATAAGATTAGTAGCCTCATGGCTCTTTGGAATCTACCCTATCGGCAGTAGCGCCGGCGTTGAAGTTGACCACGCCGCCGCCTCAAAACATGTCGGCGTAAACCTCTAGTACATACACACAAATGAATTCAAGGCCATATCTTTGTTTAAATTGCTTAACTTCGACAATTTTTATGCAATTGCATTGAATAAGGTATCAATTTATTCGAAAATCAATGTTCTTTTAGATAAATACCACATATTTGGCAACTTTCATTGAAATTTTTGAATTTAGCGATGATCGAATTTCAAAAAGTTAAGAAAAATAGGGGCTCATTAAAATTTAACCGATGAAAACTCTCAACAAGCCAAGTCTAATTTTTGTAATTTGTAAAATCGGATGGAAAATAGTCAAGCTATTAGTAGATAAGTGCATCAAGTACCAAAATAACGTTTTTTTTTTGTATAAAAAATGGGGGGTTCAGGAACTATGTTTTCATGTTGTACTCCACCATACCTACAACCTACACTAGGGTTTGTTTCGAGTGTATTTCATGACTTTTTTTGTAGCACCGTGTTATTGTTGTTTTTCTACAACATTTTTCATTCAACAAAAGGCCTCAAGCTGAATAAAATTTTTGAATATTTGTAAGAAATCATTTAAAGAACATGAAAAAATCCAAAACTATCCTTTAAGAGTTTTTATTAGAAAAAATTTGCAATATAAAATAATCGATGAATTAATCATATGATTAATCGCAAGCCAAAAAAATAATTTACAGTGAGTATTCACAAAACACTTTTTCATAAAAAATTTCGAATTATCTTACTATTTAGCCTTAAATAAAATAAAACGATTATTTTTAGTGGCGATAATTATTTATTATTTAACTATGTTTGCAAAAACAAAAGCTTTGATAAGCATTTTGTTGTTAAGCGGTTGTATTTCTCGGTGGCTGTAGCACCAAAGATCCAACTAAATGACAGTATTTTTAAGAAAGTCCGTAAAGTTTTGAGTAAAAAGTTTTCATTTCCTTCTAAACGTCGATGGTAGTCCGCTTTAGTTCAGGTAAATTACATAACTTCCATGGGCCCGTGGAAGTTATTTCAGACGTAATGTCAACGAAGATCAGACATAACTTCTAGAATATTTCCACGAAAATCTCATGGAAGTTACGTCTTGACTTAACTTCCACAATAATTTGATCGCCATAGAGGCGGAGCAGTCCGAACACTCACTGGATGGCGCTCCCCCTCGCAAAAGTTGAGTAGAAATGGCATCCTCTTCTGAGATTAGAAGCGAAAGAAAACGGAAGAAATTCGCGTTATTAATAGGAAAACGTTTTCCCAATGCAGCATTAGCTTTCTTAAGCCGAAAAGGGTTGTTCGACTTCACTAGAAAGTCGACTTTCGACTTCAACAAACCGACATATGCGAGCAGTGGAACCACGTTTCCCGCTCATTAAGTACCGCCGCCGAAGAAGTAGTCGGACTTCAGCGAGCACGAAAGAACAACTGGTACAATGAGGAGTGTAAGGAAGCTGCAGAGAAAAAGATGCCGCCTACAGGGCCACGCTGCGATCAGACAAACCGCATGGCATGTGGGACCGCTATAGGCATCTGAAGAGGGAAGCGATACGTATTTGCCGCAATAAGATGAGAGAGGCCGAAATACGTAAGTGCGAAGAGCTTGAAATGCTGGCCGACAGGAAGAATGCCCGAAAATTTTACCAGAGAGTTTGCCGATTTACGGAAGGTTTAAAGACCAGGGCGTACTCCTGTAAGAACAACAATGGCGACCTAGTTACCGATGTTCAGAACGTACTTAAATTATGGCGGGAACACTTTTGCACGCTACTGAATGGTAGCAGCACGGAAAGTTGTGGAGAAGAAGAACCCGAGCCCGCAGACAATGATGACGGAGTCGATCTTCCTCCGCCTGATCATAGCGAAGTACGAATAGCAATAACGCAGCTGAAAAACAACAAAGCTGTTGGAGCTGACAGGCTGTCAGCTGAGCTATTTAAGTATGGTGGCGAGGAGTTGATAAGGTGCATGCATCAACTCTTATGCAGAATATGGTCAGATGAACGCTTTCCCGAAGACTGGTATTTAAGTGTGCTCTGCCCAATCCACAAGAAAGGTGACCACGTCATTCGCGCCAACTACCGAGGGATCAGCCTTCTAAGCATAGGTTATCGAGTGTATTGTGTAAAAGACTGAAGCCCACCGCCAATGAGCTGATTGGGCCTTATCAGTGTGGGTTTCGGCCTGGAAAATCCACCATAGACCAGTTATTCACAATACGTCAAATCGTGGAAAAGACCCGCGAGAAAAGGATCGACGCTCACCACCTCTTTGTCGACTTTAAAGCAATACCGCCAGCTCCATCAGAATTGGGAAAGACCTCTCCGAGCTGTTCGCCACCAAGCGGGGCTTCAGACAGGGCGACTCTCTTTCATGTGACTTCTTTAACCTGATGTTGGAGAAGATAATAAAGCTGAAGAACTGAACTGCTCAGGAACAATTTATTACAAGAGCGTGCAATTGCTGGCTTAAGCCGATGACATCGATATCATTGGTATTAAAAACCGCGATGTCTGTCCTGCCTTTTCCACGTTGGATAAGGAAGCAAAACGAATAGGTCTGGTGGTAAACGAGGACAAGACGAAGTATCTCCTGTCATCAAACAAACAGTCAGCACATTCACGCCTTGGCACCCACGTCACTGTTGACAGTTATAATTTCGAGAAATTAGAGAATTTCATTTACTTGGGAAGCAGCAATAACACCGATAATAATGTCAGCATGGTAATCCAACGCAGAATCACTCTTACCAACAAGTGCTACTTTGGACTGAGTAGGCAACTCAGAAGTAAAGTCCACTCTCGACGTACGAGAACCTCTATAAGTCACTCATTATGCCCGTGCTGGTATATGGCGCAGAAGCATGGACAAAGACAACATCCGATGAGGCTGCTCTTGAAGTATTCGAGAGAAAGATTTTGCGGAAGCTTTACCGGCCTTTACGCGTTGGCGACGACGAGTACCGCAGACGATGGAACGATGAGCTGTATGAGCTTTCCAACGACATGGACATAGTGCAGCGAGTTAAAATACAGCGGCTCCGTTGGCTTGGTCATAACGTTCGAATGGACACCGACGCTCCAGCTCTGAAAGTATTCAACTCGGAACCCGCTGATGGTAGCAGAGGAAGAGGAAGGCCCCCACTGAGATGGAAAGACAAGCTGGAGAAGGACTTGGCTTCACTTCGCGCCAGTTGGCACACAAAAGAAACGACTGACGTGCTCCGTTGAACTCCGCCAAAATCGCTTAGGCGGTTACAGCGCCAAATAAGAAGAAGAAGAATTCATAAAAAAAAGTTAATAACAATAACTTCGAATTTTCCAAAATTTCTCAAATTTTTTATTTTTTTTGTGTGATTGTAAACCGAATAAAGTGATTTTGGGTGGCCAACTTGAGAGATTTTCACTCAATGACAGAAAGCTTAACCTTTTTTCAAAGCAAAAATCTGCTAACAATTAGACGGGTGTCTGCATTGACCTTCATTAAAAAAACCAGGACAATTTAAGTGTAGGACGCCAGAACAATTTTTTTAAATCAGGACAAATACTGGAAAACCAGTACGTCTGGCAACCCTATTGAAAACACGCCAGAAACGAAAACACAAGTTGACAGGTGGACGAAGACAAAAATATAGCTTAGCTCGAGTTCACACTACTCCTTCGCTAACTTTTAGATGAACGCTTTCGTACAACTGTTTTCGCAAACTTTTTCGTGATAGAAAAAAGTAATGGATTACCTATTTCCCCACTCAGTGTTTATCCGTAAAAAGCGCGTGTTGTGGTTTTGATGGAAATTCACCATTTCAAAGCACATTTATATGTCTGGCTGTAGCTGAGTGCGCAAAGATGTTTGCCGCAAATTTTTGATATCCAGAGAGGGTTAGTGTTCGAATTCCACTGCAGGGAACATGCAAATTAAATATTTTTTTTTGTTTTTTTTTATGACTATCTTGGTTATTCACTTCGGATGCTTTTTCAGAACGAACGCGGTCATTTTAATATGCGCGTAATTGAATAGAATATTTACCAATATACAGTACTTTCGTTGACGTTTATAGTAAGATCTTGATTGATTTTAAAATTTTTTCCCCTCAGTGTTCATTTACATTGGGCCCAAATGCGAAATTTGGCCGAGAAAAATTAAATACGAAACCAAATCAGGCATTTATCCTCACAAATTCGCATTTCCAAAATGAAGCATTGCAACACATTTAATCAAAATCACAAAGAAAATGTTTTCCAACTATTTTATTGACCACACTCAAAAACAAGAGCTCTCCACAGGCTTTTGTTTGTTTTTGACATTTTGAATTTTTCAAATCAAAATAAATTCAACGTAATAAATAAATCTTTGATATTTGGGTATAAAAATTGCTAATTTGTCCGTTGTTAGTTAAATCAAAGAATAACTGCATCTTATGTGTCCAAAACGCATTAAAAAATATAAGGCATGCAGTGTTTGTTTACATTCATTTTGTTTTTCTTTTCCGTTTTCAATTGATGAGAAGTCAAAGGAAAGGCGAATAAAGCAGTGTAAACGCCTTCAAATTACTGATTGCAAATCACGCATTTGGGTCCAATCCAAATGTAATATAAGCCTGTGATGCACTTAAACTTTTTATTTTTTTATTTTCTACGAATTATCAGATTTTCAGGTAGCGCAGAGAAAAAAATATATAACGCCCAATTCATTAAACTTTTCTTTCACAGCAAAGCCGTTCTAAGCATGTTTAAACACGTATCGACGACAACACAGAGGGAAGGCACCACACAAGTGACAGGTGGGTATACGCCCAGGGTAAGGTAACGTTGCCTCTAATTAGCACAAAGAAAATTACGATGTGAAATGCTGAACTTCATTTTGCTTCATCGACTTTTATTGAAGCATAGCGCCATATGCATACCTATGAATGCATGCACATTAGGCCAAGGCAGAAAACAAACCTAGAGCAATCCGACTGGAAACTCGAACAAATTTTAGTATTTGGTACTGCAATGATCCTCCATGATTCTCCCCACTCATGATGATTCTAAGATATGCCGCATCGATTGTTTTTTTCCCCCTAGGCCTAGGACAATTTAGGAAATTAAAGTCTGCATAATACTTAAATGGCACATAATCAATGTATTTTACAGTTTCGGACTGATTTATCCAAGAAAATTATATTAACTACAAAGGAGGAGAACTCGTTCTCTTACGTGTTATTCCTATGGGATACATTGGCGTCGCTTGCATACCCAAAAATTAGATTAATAAGTTGAAAAATTGATGAAAATTTGTGGAATTTTCCTAAATTTTGTATAAACCTTGTGATTTATGTGGTTTTTGTTAAAGCTTGAAAAGTTAGCTCGAAACACATTACGAATATTAAAAAAAAAAACTGCGTATAACTGCGTACTTAGTTTTTCTCTCTGACGTCAGGATTTTTTTAAAAGACTTTGGAATTTAAAAAATATGATTATTTTAAAAAATTATTTAAAAAGTTCAGTGCAATTTAGCATAAAGATAAGGGTATTAAATATAAGAAAAAATTCTGTAGAATTATAACAGAATAAACCTTTTGGTGCATAAGGGCGAATGGCTATGGAAAAGTCCTTTAAAAATTTTGTCCTTAAAAATCCTTAAAAATTTGCAATATTTATTTTTGAAAAAATTATTGTTTGAGGACAAACAAATCCATTTTTTTTATAAAATTTTGATAGGTAATAACAAAAATATGGTTCACTATGCTCTAAAATCCATCAAAGTTCAATATGCCGAAAAAATAAATATTAATAAATAAATTAAGTAATACATTTTTTTACTAAAATTGCGATAATCTTCTAAAGTTTTAGCCCTACATAATTAGGTATATGGACCTTTTTTGTAGAGAATCGAAGTTAGCTAAGAAAATTTTTTTTTAGTACTTGAACTTTGATGGACTTGGGCAAGCCTAGGATATTGACCAAAAACTTTCACATTTCACACAGATATTTTTTAGAGCATAATGAACCATATTTTTTTTTTTTTGAATTTTCGGGTGAATATTTTTAGGCGAAACTCAGGATAAGGCAGGTTGTGTTTTTAAGTTCAATAGAATTTTCTCTTTCATTTGGTACCCATTTGTTCTACATTGCATTGATTTTATTAAATAAATTTTTGAATCAATCATATCTTTAGAATTTCAAAGCCCTTTGAAAAAAAATCCTGACGCCAGAGTGAAAATCCAAAAACGCAGTTTTACTATATTTGGCCCATAGTTTCGTGAGTAAATCGACTCTTTCGTGTGGTTTGAATTTTTTTAGTTTTTGTGGCACAGTGTTTTTCATAGTTTTGAAGTATATTTCATGAAAGCAAAAAATAAAAATAGTTGACCTTTTTTAAACACCTACGATATCACTGACCATTATAAAGAACCCTGAATGACGGGAAAGCTCAAAGCTTTACAAATTTGTTGATGTGATTTTTGAACTAAACCATATAAACTTAGCCGGTATACATATTTTAAAAATTTTAGAATCAGTCGTTGAAATTTTATTTTGAAAGGGTTAAGAAAGCTTTAGTTTAAAGGTGTGATACTAAATGCCCTTCACCATAAAGTGATACTAAATGCCCTTCACCTTAAACGGCGCCAATTTTCTGGGTTATCAAGCCTCCAGCAGTACAAGATTAATTGCTGTCTTTCACGAAGTTCTTTAAATAAATCTCCAACTAAATACTGAAGTATATTTACGAATATCACATTTTATTATATGCTTAAATTTAATTTCTTAATTTTAGTAAGTATTTCTTTACTGCATACACCGAATTTCTGGTGTTTTTACTAGTTTTAATAAATTGTCAGTTTAATTTCTTATAAAATTTACCTTTAGGTTTATACATCTTAAGCATACATCGAAAATTTATTTTAGAAAATCAATGTGAAATAATTGCAGAAACGATTAACCGGTTTTCTGTGCAACCGAGACGTCTGATTTTTAAATAATTTTTGTAATCAAATCGGCAAGTACATATCGTTCCCCGCATGCCAGAAACATGAATGTGTAAAAATTAAAATTTTGGGAAATCAAGTTTTACGAGACTTAGCTCTGCATTCATGTAATTGACATTGTAATATATGTGGTTTCCGTGTACGCATGGTATTCTGGGAAGATTAATCAAGTCAACCCAATAACTCAAAATTGATAAATTTTGCACATTCATGCTTCGGCATAAGAGCGCCGAAATGTATTTACTTCACATTTATTAATTTTTTATACGTCTGTCCTACATATCTTCGTAGTAAGAAAATAGTAGTCATATTTCGACACCTGAGTGGAAGATCGACCTATCTCGGCAGCCAGTTCGAAATCGCCCCATATCACAAAACTTTTCGAGAACGCCCTACTTCAGAATTTGATTGAAAAATCCCTTATTTCAGAATTTTATTGAAAAACACCCTCTCCCAGAATTATGTTTAAGAAGGACCTATTTCAGATTTCGTTTCAAAATAATATGTATTGAAAATGTGCTGAGATAGGGCGTTTTGGAATCAGCAGCTGAGTTAGAGCGCATTTGAACCAAATTCAGAGATAGGGCGTTCTTGAAAAGTTTTCTGAAATAGCGCATTTTCGAACTGCCTGCCGAGATACGTCGATCTTCCACTCAGGTGTCGATTTCCTGTTAATATTCCTCTATTTGCATGAAAACAAGTCAAAAAATGTAAGTTTAGTACTCCACTCTACTTACTAAACTAAATTTATATTAGGCTACTAGTTAAGATTGTCTTTACAAATGCAACCATTTAGTTTACACATAATGTATTAATAAGGAATTGATTACATTAAAAGTTTTAAATAAAATTTTCGTGGGATATTTTTATATGTCACATGCAGTTAAATTTCCCTTTATGAATTTTGAGTTAGCTCACTTTAGATCTAGGTGTGCGATATGATTCTCCCCTCATGGAGGATAATTACTATACCAAATCCTAAAACTTGAATCAGTTTCCGGCCGCATTACAGGAATTTTTTTTGCTTGGTTTAATGCACATATTTAATCACATAACACTGTCCGGCAAAATCTTACTTTTTTGTGTACATGCGAAAATCCAAAAGAATCTCTTGATGAACATACATACCTATACGTATTTTGGCGATTTGCTGCAGCACCTCAACATTTTATTTAAATCGACTTTAATGTTTGGACTTAGTGCTGACGATCATAAATAAATGACACAATGTAAGAAATTTTCAAAAATTCTCATAATCACGGCACTTGATGCATGAATCCCATGTAAAATTTTCCGCTGAATCCAAATTTGATAGGCGCATTATGTGAAATTTAAACGGTTTTCGTGATGTTATAAGTTTACAGCTTTTTTTGAGCTTAAAAAATATGGAGCTATTGAATTTTCAATATCTTCGCCCTTACTGAACCGATTTTTAAGTTATTTCATGTTTGTTATATAAAATTAAAAAGCCTTTCGAGGAAAACTTAAGTAACCAAAACCGGCTGAGAAGTGACAGAGTTATGGTTAATGAAAGTGTAATTTTGATAAAAAAAAAAATATATATATATTATTCTTAGGCAATCGCCAACAAATAAGAAACATAACCCTACTTTTAGTAAACAAACCTATATTTACTTTTACCCTCTACTCCTTTTTGTATATTCTTATCACTTGTCAATTTCATCGAAACTTGTCAGAGCTTAGGTAGTAATTCATTAACGAGTTAGGTGAATAAAATTATAATACCCCCTATTCACGTAGAGAGGTATAAAAACACGCTAGTGGGTGTATATGCACATATTAACAGATATGTGTGCTTACTTAAAGTGTCATAAAAAGATAGATAGAAAGACAATATGGGTATGTACACATAAGAATTAGTTTAATTCGTTTTGTATTCAACTTTTATCTTTACCATGGAATAGTCGCACCTTTTGGTATCAGAATAGTTCTGAGGGAGACAAACTCTAATTTTGTATTTAATTACCTTTTAAATATGATTTTATTTATTTAAATCAGGCAACTTTTATTAATTTACTAGCTTCTACCAGCGTATTTTAACCCACGTTTTTTACAAATATGAAAAATTATTTAAAGATGCGTTTTTTCTGTTATAGCTGTATATAATTTTAAGTGGGTTAAGGTATTTAGGCCGTTTAAAACTATGAAATTATAAAATCTCGTCTGCACTAGACCGTTCATTATTTCAACTCTTTTTTGAAATATATAGATATCTTTTGGTCTAAAAATAAGCTGTTCAAAATGTTATTCGAATATGATAACTCTAAGTACATGCACGTTGCATCTGAAAATTTAGAAAACCATATGCATTCAGAAAAAAAGTTTTTAAAACAAAATAGTTGAATCAAATTATCAGCTTAAGAGTTATCTGTAAATCTATGGATGAAATCGGACACAATTTTAAGTCGCATCGTTATTCTACTGTGAATTACACCTAAAAGCTGCAAACTTTTAGTTCTTATTTTTATGCGATATTAAAGCTTATTTAATTTCAAAGTATATAGATCAAAATCTTTTACAAACGGATTTTAAAACAGAAAAGTTGTAGCAAATTTAGCAAAGATATTGGATTTAAGCAATGTATCGTTATTGCAAAGAATTTTTGATCGTAAAATCAATTAAAATATCATTTCCATTGGCATGATTATGCACTTAGCAATAGTTAGTAATATTGTGTAACAATTGTTACGAATTATCATGCCATGGCGGTCAAAAAAGTCGATAAAATAAAATAAATTGAGAGAGAAAAACAAGTTGATTTTAAGATAACGAGCCATAACCGCCAAAAGGGCATAAGCGACAACCTGTTCGATTTTCTGTTTTTAACGGAAATCGATTACCTACCACCATACGCACCAGCTGTCAAAACTTCAAAGTCCTACGAAGCACCGTTACAAAGTTATAACGAAAGCAATTTTGGCTTAAGTGCTTAATTGTACTCTGTTTACATTTTTTTCTGCCCGCAGTGTCGGTTAAGCCTTTTTCTCCATGAACAGGTTTTCATTGCAGAGGAGAATTGTTACATTTTTGTGTGAAAGTTTTGAAGTGCCTCTATTTTATTTCACTTGCTCTGTATGTTTTTCTTTTTTTTTACCTCCCTTTTATTAGCTCGGGATGTAACTATGTAATATTGATGCGCCTAAAAGATGCAGCGATTTCTATTCCAAGTTACATACCAGATGACAGTACGAATGGAAATTATAATAGCGAGGTTTTAGTTTTTTAAACTATAATTTAATTAATATATACAAGGAGAGCGCATCGAAAGAGTAACTCCCGTAGAGTGGAACTTCAATTCGAACTAAAACTCCTTGTCTTGCTCTGTATGTATGTATGTATGTTGCAATCAATTTTTGATCAACTTCTCAATGACCTATAGACTTGAAACTTCACAGTTGGCTCAGAACCCGATGACAATGCAATACGAAAGATGAGTTAATCAGATAGGTGGCGCAGGAGTCGAGATATTTGAAAATCCCGTGTTTATAGTCCGATTTGGTTCATATTTAGAACGTATATTAACCACCTGAAAAGGAATAATTGCACTAAAAAATTTGCCGATAGATGGCGCACGAGTCTGGTAAACCAGTAGTTATTGTCCGATTTCGTTCATATTTAGAAAGCTTTCTTTAAAAATTATTGATTTTACAATTAACTTATTTCTGTAACCGCCTAAGCGATTTTGGCCGAGTTCAGCAAAACACGCCAGTCGTTTCTCCTCTGTGCCAACTGACGCCAATTGGAAGCGCCAAGTGAAGCCAAGACCTTCTCCACCTGATCTTTCCATCGCAGTGGGGGCCTCCCACTTCCTCTGCTACCACCAGCGGGTTCCGAGTTGAATACTTTCAGAGCTGGAGCGTCGGTATCTATTCGAACGACGTGACCAGGCCAGCGGAGCCGCTGTATTTTAATTCGCTGCACTATGTCCATATCGTTGTAAATCTCATACAGCTCATCGTTCCATCGTCTGCGGTACTCGCCGTCGCCAACGCGTAAAGGACCGTAAATCTTCCGCAAAATCTTTCTCTCAAACACCCCAAGAGCCGCCTCATCGGATGTTGTCATTGTCCATGCTTCTGCGCCATATACCAGCACGGGAATGATGAGTGACTTATAGAGCGTGGTTTTCGTACGTCGAGAGTGGACTTTACTCCTGAATTGCCTACTCAGTCCAAAGTAGCACTTGTTTGCAAGAGTGATTCTGCGTTGGACTTCCATGCTGACATTATTATCGGTGTTAATGCTGGTTCCCAAGTAAACGAAATTCTCTACTTTCTCGAAATTGTAACTGTCAACAGTGACGTGGGTGCCAAGGCGCGAATGTGCTGACTGTTTGTTTGATTACAGGAGATACTTCGTCTTGTCCTCGTTTACCACCAGACCCATGCGCTTTGCTTCCCTATCCAACTTGGAAAAGGCAGAACAGACTTCGCGGTTTTTGTTACCGATGATGTCGATGTCATCGGCATAAGCCAGCAATTGCACGCTCTTGTAGTAAATTGTTCCTGAGCGGTTCAGTTCTGCAGCTCTTATTATCTTCTCCAACATCAGGTTAAAGAAGTCACATGAAAGGGAGTCGCCCTGTCTGAAACCCCGTTTTGTGGCGAACGGCTCGGGGAGGTCTTTTCCAATTCTGACGGAGCTGGTGGTATTGCTCAACGTCATTTTACACAGCCGTATGAGTTTTGAGGGGATGCCAAATTCAGACATAGCGGCATATAGGCAACTCCTTTTAGTGCTGTCAAAAGCGGCTTTAAAGTCGACAAATAGGTGGTGAGTGTCGATCCTTTTCTCGCGAGTCTTTTCGAAGATTTGGCGTATTGTGAATACCTGGTCTATGGTGGATTTGCCAGGTCTAAAACCACACTGATAAGGCCCAATCAGTTCATTGACGGTGGGCTTCAGTCTTTCACACAATACGCTCGATAAGACCCTTTAACCTATGCTTAGAAGGCTGACCCCGCAGTAGTTGGCGCGAATGGCGGGGTCACCTTTCTTGTGGATTGGGCAGAGCGCACTTAAGTTCCAGTCGTCGGGCATGCGTTCATCTGACCATATTCTGCACAAGAGTTGATGCATGCACCTTATCAACTCCTCGCCGCCGTACTTGAATAGCTCAGCTGGCAGGCTGTCAGCTCCAGCGGCTTTGTTGTTTTTCAGCCGCGTTATTGCTATACGTACCTCGTCATAGTCAGGCCGTGGAACGTCGACTCCGTCATCATCGACTGCGGGCTCGGGTTCTTCTTCTCCACAACTTTCCGTGCTGCTACCATTTAGTAGGGCGGAAAAGTGTTCCCTCCATAATTTATGTACGCTCTGGACATCAATTACTAGGTCGCCATTATTGTTCTTACAGGAGTGCGCCCCGGTCTTTAAACCTTCCGTAAGTCTTCTACCTCTCTGGTAAAATTTTCGGGCATTCCTCCTGTCGGCCAGCATTTCAAGCTCCTCGCACTCACGTATTTCTGCCTCTCTCTTCTTGTTGCGGCAAATACGTCTCGCTTCCCTCTTCAGATCCCTATAGCGGTCCCACATAGCGCGCGTTGCGCCCGATCGCAGCGTGGCCCTGTAGGCGGCGTCTTTTTTCTCTGCAGCTTCCTGACACTCCTCATCGTACCAGTTGTTCTTTCGGGCCCGCTGAAATCCGACTACTTCTTCGGCGGCGGTACTTAATGAGCGGGAAATTTGGTTCCACTGCTCGCATATGTCGGTTTGTTGAAGAGTGCTCTCTGAGAGCAGGTGTGAGAGTCGAGTAGCGAAAGCGCTGGTTGTCTGTTGTGATTGCAGCTTTTCGACGTTAAGCTTTCCTTGCATATTTGGGCGCACATTTTTAGCTGCACAGAGGCGGGTGCGTATCTTGGCTGCAACAAGATAGTGGTCCGAGTCGATGTTTGGGCCTCGGAGTGTGCGTACGTCTAAAACACTGGAAGCATGCCTTCCGTCTATCACAACATGATCGATTTGGTTTCTCGTTTTTCGATCCGGAGACAGCCAGGTAGATTGATGGATCTTTTTATGCTTGAACCTAGTACTGCATACTACCATGTTTCGGGCTCCGGCGAAGTCGATCAGCCTCAATCCGTTGTCGGACGTTTCGTCGTGGAGGCTGAATTTTCCGACGGTAGTTCCAAAGATCCCTTCTTTGCCCACCCTGGCATTGAAGTCGCCAAGCACGATTTTGATATCATGACGGGGGCAGCGCTCGTACGTGCGCTCCAAGCGCTCATAGAAGAGATCCTTGGATGCCTCATCCTTCTCTTCCGTCGTGGCATGGGCGCAGATGAGCGAGATGTTGAAGAATCTCGCTTTGATGCGCATTGTGGCTAGAAGCTCGTCCACCGGGGTGAACGACAGTACTCGACGACGGGGTCTCTCTCCCACCACAAATCCAACTCAGAATTTGCGCTCCTTTACATGGCAGCTGTAGTAGACGTCGCAAGGCCCCAGACATTGTCTGCCTTGCCCCGTCCAACGCATTTCTTGGATGGTGGTGATGTCAGCTTTTGTCCTTACGAGGACATCAACCAGCCGGGCAGAGGCACCTTCCCCATTAAGGGTCCGGACATTCAAGGTGCATGCCCTCAAATAGTAGTCCTTTAAACGTTTGCCGTGGTCGTCATCATAAGAGGGGTTCTCATCCGAGGCTTTGCCTTGCTTCTTCACTGGAAGTGGTTTTTACGTGGCGGGCCCCAAGCCCAGCGCACAACCCATTGCTGGGACGGGGGTGGTTTCGCAACCAAATACACGTTTATATAGCGAGCCGCTTGCTCCAAGCAGACACCCGCTTGCAGCCGCACGTACTGGTGAATAGACGCTGCAGACTTCAGTGAGCCCCACCGAAGCTCCCTCTCTTTCTGCCGCGACCCAAGGTTCCACTCGGATTGGTTACCGCATCTCGCACATGGGTTGCTCACGTTGCCCAGAGTGCGCGAACGAGGACGCAAGAGTCGGGATTGAGTATAGCCATGCAACTGTAACTGCATACCCAGCGCAATGACTATACCCCATTGCCCATTGTAGCCTTGCTACAGCATACTAAATGACCGAAAATTTTTAAAATCGGACAATAACCACGCCCACATCCCATCTAACGCTAATTTGGAGAAATAAGAAATCTTCGATAAATCAGTAAATATAAAAGCTAATTTATTCAAAATTGATGCTTGCAACAACTCTTTATCACCGCCCACTTATGATCACATATATGTATATCGGTAACCGTTTTACCAATTTGTACCAAAGTCGGTACGGTTATTGTGCTTGCCACATAAAAGCAAAATGTTGAAAATTATTGAAATCGGACTAAAATTGAGGCTTCTTTTCACATAACGGTAAATTTCAGAAATGCTTAAAACTTCAATATTTCGAAATTTAAGGAAGCTAATTTACTCAAATTGATACACCCCGGCTTGCTATGTAGCGGTAGCTTTCGGAAAGGTGAAAACCATATATTTAATACTTGCGCCGGGTATTTAATGTTCGGCTCCGCCCGAACTTAGACTTTCTTACTTGTTGTTATTTATGAGAGGCCGACATCGGCAATGCTCGGACTTCTCATATTCGAGTGAGAGGAAATTTCTTTGCTTTTTTCGATGGCGAATGAAAAGCAGCGAACATTCTTTTGACGATCGCATTCCGAATGTTTGCTCACTCGCGATGAAAGAATGCAAAAATAGACTTGGAATATTATCGATCGCGATAAATCTCGTAAAAGAATGAAAACGAATAATCATAAATTAGAATTTCCGAACCCTGCTTATAGCTCCGGAGTTATAGCTGATAGAACATTCCAGGTCCATGGGACGTGCCGCTCCCCGTTTACAAACGCACTTATATATAGCCCACTATAAGCACCTACTATAGATACGTCTGCGTACCAAATTTCAATTTTCCGTGACATATGATTCCGAATTTTCCACGCCTATGGGATGTTCCACTCAGTTATATATGCCTTACTTAAAGCGCCTACCGTAGATATACCTGCACACCAAATTTCAAGTTTTTAGGACTTATGGTTCCCAAGTTATAGTTGATAAAAGGGACCACGCCCCTTTTTACAAACTCATGTATATACTGTAAGCACCTACCGCAGATATGTCTGCATTCCTAATTTCAATTTCATATGACTGATGGTTGTGAAATTATAGCTGATAAAAATTTCCACGTCTATGGGATGTGCCACGCTCTCTTTAACAAACCCCCTTTATATATATTTACTGTAAGCCCCTACCACAGTTATGTCTGCATACCAAATTTCAAGTTCATGTAGCTTATAGTTCCGGAGTTATAGCTGATAAAATATTCCTATGGGATGTGCCACGCCCACTTTTACAACCTCACTCATATGTACCCTACTATAAGCACCTACCATATATATGACTGAATAGCAAATTTCAAGTTCATATGACTTATAGTTTCGGATTTATAGCTGATAGAATATTCCACGCCTATTGGATGTGCCACGCCCACTTCTACAAACTCATTTATTTATACCATACTATAAGCACCTACCATATGTATGACTGTATACCAAATTTCAAGTTCATGTGACTAATGGTTCCGAAGTTATGATTGATAACAAACTTCACGCCTATGGGATGTGCCACGCCCACTTTTACAAAGTCATTTATATATACTCTACTGTAGTAGGTCTATATATATGACTGCATACCAAATTTCAAGTTCATGTGACTTATAGTTTCGAAGTTAGGGCTGATTAAAAATTTCACGCCTATGGGAGGTGCCACGCCCCCTTGTCGAATCCCACTTTTTTACCCTATTATAGATTCAGGTGTCATGGCAATACTCTGTCAAAATTTTGTTCGATTCTGTCCGTCCGTTTAGGATGCAACCTGGCACATATATACATACATACATACTTCCACAAATATATAGTAGATATATCCTTCGCTTAGCGTAAAATAACTGTTGGGGATGTCTCGGCTACAGGGCCACCTACCGTGTAATTTTCAAGTCCAAATATTTCTTTTAAATTGGCTAAATTGTTTTCTAAATATGAGCCAAATCAGCAAGTAAATGCAATTTTTATGAATATCCTGACCCCAGCGCCATCTAGCGATTAAATTTTTAGTCGAAATATTTCCCTTCAAGGTGCCGAGATATGTTCCAAATATGAACGAAATCGGTCCAGCCGTTTAGTAGTTTACTGACATTCAATACACGGAAAACTCTATGAAATTGTGAAATCGTGACGTTTCAGCTTTCTTCATTTTTCGGCAACAACAACAAAAAATTTCAAATTTGTTTAAATCAAAGAACCTTCCACACAGAAGGTCCAAAAATGTGCTTTTTACAGAATTGAAATCGGTTCAACCGTTTGGTCAGGCATCGCCGTCATGCGAAAGACATTTCATTTTTATATATATATTTAGACTAGACACTGCTGAAATCTGATCTAACAAGGTTTTCAATGGAGTTTTTTAAATAAACTTGCAATAAGCACAAATCATATTTAAAGTCTTTAAAAGCAATTATTTTAAAAGTTTTGACTTTTCTTGGAAAATGAAATATAATTCTATATTGTGTAAAAATTTCATAGCTGTACCAATTATCAGTAGCTCACTAGGACAAAATGTATTTATATTAATTTTTGTTATGGCAGTATATGCACTAAATTCACAACTTTATATCCGTTTTTCTCGGGCTTTTGGTTTTTTCAGTTATGACAGTATTGAAGTAAATGAGCGCTATACTCATTTACAAGCCATTCATACCGTATATCATAGGAGATAATTTTCGCACCCAGTATTTACTGGCAAATTTTTTTTTAATTTTTCTATGTAATTGAAAGATCGAAATTTTTGTGCAACGATTAAACAAGTTTTTACATAGAAAACTTTTTAGCTCTTCGATACTTTTTAGTATTCGCGATCTTTGCTCGGTACTTGTCTTTTTCCTTTGACGTTTCTCCTCTCTTTACCAAAAATTATCGGTAAATCCGGGTTGTATTTTTTTAATACAGGATTATTTTATAACTTTGTTTTCAGAGGGGAAATTTTGTGTTCTTAACTACGCATTGGATAGTTCAGCTCGAAAAAGCAGATAGCGTGGCCATAAGCATGTAGGTCGCTAAACAAAAAAATCGAATATAACAATTTTGTGAAATTTATTAAGGGCAGCAGTCTACCGGATATCCGAATCCGGCTCTTACTTTTCGAAATATTGAAGTTTCAAGCATTTCTGAAATTTACCGTTATATGAAAAGCGGCCTCAATTTTAGTCCGATTTCAATAATTTTCAACAGTTTGCTTTTATGTGGCAAGCACAATAACCGTGCCGAGTTTGGTACAAATTGGTAAAACGGTTACCGATATACATATATGTGATCAAAAGTGGGCGGTGCCACGCCCATTTTCCAAAATTGTATCACAAACGTATTTCTTGATAAAGAGTTGTTGCAAGCATCAATTTTGAATAAATTAGCTTTTATATTTACTGATTTATCGAAGATTTCGTATTTCTCCAAAGTACCGTTATATGGGATGTGGGCGTGGTTATTGTCCGATTTTAAAAATTTTCGGTCATTTAGTATGCTGTAGCAAGGCTAACAATTGTGCCAAGTTTGGAAGAAATTGGTACAGGGGTTACCAAGCTATACACATGTAACCATAAGTGGACGTGGCTACGCCCATTTTCCAAAAATTTATAATATTTTTATTTTTCGCCTAAAAATTGTTGCAAATATCAATTTTGAGTAAATAATCTTCAGTAGTTACTAAAATATCGCAGTTTTCGTATTTCTGAAAATTACCGTTATATGGGAGGTAGGCGTGGTTATTGTACACGTACAAAGTTTCGTCAAGATATCTCAATTTTTACTCGAGTTATCGTGTGCACAGACGGACGGACAGACAGTCACCGCTTAATCGATTTCTCTTTTCATTCTGATCATTTATGTATACAAGATATTTTTGGTTGTCAAATCAAGACTGGCTTTATTTGAATATTCATATTTTAATCTACCTATGCTACCTCTTAATTCTATTTCTTATTTTCTAATTTCTTAAAGCTAAATTGTTGACGCAGCATTTGTATTCACATTTAGTCATGTACATGCATTCGTTCCCACGTTTTTACATTTGCTGCTGCTGATATTGTTGCTGGTGGCAAGTGGCACATTCCACTACATATGTTAACTACCCTCCCCCTCAAATGTGGTTGCCCTCAGCCATAATTGCTTCCAGGCGGGCTCTAATATCTTCTCTGCTTTTGCCAATGTTCATCGTTGACAAACTGTGTTGAGGCTGGTCAGTGTCAGTTTTTATTTTGATAATTCTAGGCTTTAACTTCATATACAATATTACTATTATGATTGCTGTGAGTATTGCAATTACGCCATACCACATCCATTTGCTATTTTCAAGAACGACTTTTATCTCTTCCATTCGCTCGTTATTTCGAATATGCAGTTTATGAAGGAATGGCAATGATAGGTGTTTTTGTTGACTTGTCTCATTTAAAATAGTTTTCCTAGGAGCTAGGAGCTCAATAATATCGATCTGATGATTTGCTTTGAATTTCTCTCCATTTATCGTAAGAGATTTTTCAAATGTAATTAACAGGGTTCCATTAGCTCTAATCAATTCTCCATTTTCTTCGATGTCTAGCCTACTGCTGCGTGTGATGATCAATCCGTCTCTAATTACTTCAATATCTTCTAAGTGGTCCGCCGCCGTAATGGGACAATTTGCTGTATGGTTGTTTAGAAGTTGTAAAAGGCAAACATCTTGCATATTAATACTACAATAGTTATATCCTACAGATTTTCTGCAATTTTCTAATGGATATTGGTTTCCCTTACAATTAGCAGTTAAATTATTCCTTAAATACAACCTTTTGTTATTTTGAGCCACAGGGAATTTTTACAAGATAAATCAGTGCATAGTTTTGGTAATAAATTTTTACATCTGAAATTGTAAAAATATCGGACATGAGAACAAGTGTGTTTTCCTTAAATTCTATCAAACGGATTTCTTCTGTATTTAAAATTAGTGGGTTTACAATATTATATTTTGCTAAGGCTACACCATACAACATGTTTTTTAAATTATCAATAACTATTCTATTTCTTCGTGCCATGAGTAGAGTGACCACTTCATAATCAATTGCATTTCTAGTATTGATATTGTTAATTCTGTCTGTTATTTCATCAATTTTTTCTTGAATTTCTTTGTTTATTTCTATTTGTCTATTTCCAGCCCTTATAATTTCATTTTCGGTAGCTGTCAAAATTTGTAAGTCTTGATGGTCGGGGACTCCAGCCACAAATTTAAGAGCAGACCCCAGGAAATCGATGGCACGTCGAGTTCTACCGGGTCTCCTGAGCATGCGAACTAAGTCGTCCACCTCGTCCAGGTCCTGCTGTAGTAGTTCTTTTTCTTTTTCATTTTTAAGAGCTGCTATTATAGTTATTTATATTGTCCACAAATCCTTCTTCTATGACTGTAAAGTTTATAGTGTGTTTCAAATAAATTAAATTCTGAAAAATTGCGGTTTCGCCTGATGGTATCGGAATAAATAGAGCTGTTGAGTAATCCACGATTCTCTCTACCACTAACGGCACAAGGACAACCCTGCAAGTAAATGTTCATTTTATATTATTTTTGTGAACTTGCTTGCCATCTATTACTACCGCAGTCCCTAGATCCGCCTGAATAGCCTTTTCATTATAAAGTTATTTCCTATTACTTTTTACATAGACCATTTCACCTGGTTTAAATTCTCTTGGTTTTGTTTCTCTATTATGGTAACTTAAGTCCTTTTCCTGTTTCATTTTTAAACGATTCCTAATTTCTTTTTTAACTTCTTCAGTTGAATTGTATAATAGTTCTTTTGGCTTATATTTGGTAACTGAATGAATTGAGTTATTGTATTTGTGGGTTGCTAACAGAATCAATTCAACTACATCAGTAGCATCTCCCTTTATGCATCTTGCAATTCCGGCCAGAGTAGAATGAAAGCGTTCCACTTGGCCATTACTTCGACTGTGAAGTGCTGGAACAGTAAACATAGAAATATTGAATTGATTTTGTAGAAGACTCAGGACAGTTTTTTATGTGAAAGCTCCTTTATTATCCGTGATAATCTGTTTAGTGTCGTAAAATTGCGAGATAATTTCAATAAGTGGATTTTTTACGTCTATTGTATTGCGAGACGTAATATTCTTTACCACAGCGAATTTTGAAAATTTATCTATGCATGTAATAAAATATTTCCCTCCTGTGTAATATATATCTATGTGAAGAATCTCTCCTGGTGCTTTAGGGATAGGCGTTACTCCTATAGGGTGCAGTATCGATATGCATTTGTATTTATTTTCCCTGCAAATTTCGCAATTTTCGGCTAATGTTTTAACCATTTTTTTCATGTCTGGGAAATAATACTCGGCCAATATTTGTTTACAATTTTCATTGCTTTCCCTATGTGCTCGTTGGCAATTATTTCTAACAGGTCATTTTTATTGAAAGTATCCTGCACGAATTTGCTAGTGTACCTCATTTTTACTCCTGGAAATGCGTTTACCAGATCATTTTGAATCATTCCTAAAGTTTCTTAACTGCAATGAATGCCATTCACAACTGCAAATGCTTTCATTTGCTTACGATCCGAGTTAAGTGAATGTTGAATGAA
>NW_023458568.1:14924884-14944199 GCF_013731165.1 Rhagoletis pomonella | reverse complement strand
ATAAATATGAATATTCGGAGCCCCATATAAATAGTTTCTTAGGCTTTACAAAGCCCAAACTATTGCTAGCATTTCTCGCTCATTTGTTGCATAGTTTTGTTCGGTTTTACTTAAAGTTCGTGAAACCATCGTTATTGGCCGTCCCTTTTGCGATAAAACGGCTCCGATTACATCAGAAGATGCATCCGTTGTTAACTCAAAGGGTTTCCTAAAATCGGGATATAAAAGTAACACGTCTTCTGAGGCTAATGTAGATTTAATTCTATTAAATGCACCTATCGCTTCAGCGTTTAGCTGAAGTTTTATATACTTAGACTTTCTGGCTGATACGTGCCCGTTTTCGCCACTAAGATATCTTGTTAGAGGTTTGGCAATTGCCGCATAACCTTTTACAAATCTCCTGTAATACCCCGCCAGTCCTAGAAAAGACCTCAGGCTACGAAGAGATGGTATTTCATAGTTAACTATATCTTTAATTTTGTTAGGACATGTCTTAATCACTGCATACCCTAAAGCCTAGAAATTCTACTTCGGTGTGAAAAAATGTTTACTTTTCAGGTGCTACTCGCATATTTGCTTGCAAGAGTTTTGTCGGTATTCTCTTTACATCTGTTGTATGCTCTTCTGTTGACTTGGAAAAGATTATTACGTCATCTGTGTACATATGACAACACTTTCCTATTTCCTCTCGCAGCACGTCATCTATCGCTCTTTGAAATATGCTTGGTCCATTTTTCAGGCCAAACGGCAATCTTCGAAACTCATACTTGCCGTTATTGACTGAAAATACAGTCTTTTCCCTGTCAGATTCTTCTAACAATATTTGGTGAAATCCTGCTTTCAAGTCAACTGTAGTATAATATTTGGCTTGCCCCAAGTTAGATAAGATCATCGAAATGTATCTTGTTTTTTCTCACACACTAGAGAGTTTAAGAATTTTGCAAAAAAGAAATGTAACAATAAACAAAAAAGAAGACACTGACGACATCGCGGCTGCATACTTATTATGTTTATAGCCATTTTAGTATTAGTTTGACAAATGTACCACAGGGTGATGGTATGAACGCTGTTTAAATTTTGAAGTTTTAAATGTTAAGTGTACAATAGTTTATTTTTCAAATGTAAGTTTATCAATGTTTTCTCAAAAGTGTTTAAAGTTCAGTATCATATTAAAAAAAATCTAATTGTCATAGATTCAATATAAAATTTGTTACTTGTTTTCTTGTGTGTACAAATGTTTTGTGTACATAGTAACAAATTATAGTATAACAATAACGTCCTTATGTTTGTTTCTTGTTGATCCTTTAATAAAGAAAACGCCCCAGAATATGCCAAGGAGTTTGGCGAAACGTCGGGCAGCAAAGTGAAGAAAGCTTTTTCTTGCACATAAGCCAAATTGATCAAAATAGCCTAGTACAAACCAACAATAAAAACATAATTTTGAAACTGAGCATTAACTCATCGTTAATTATATTTTACATTTTTCTGTGATTTTGTTAAATCCATTTACAGTTCTAGCTAAGAACGCGTTATCTGTTTTTTTGATATTTTTTAAGTCGGAACGTTTTTTATGTAATTTTTTGCAGTGCCAGTCTCAAGAGGTATATTTAACGTTTCACCGTTGTTTAGTTTCTTCCTGACATATGGCAATGCCGAATTTACCCTAAAAAATTAATTTCATCAGCATATTCAGGATTGTCGGATGGATCTTCGTGTTGTTGCTGCACCACATTTATGCGTTGTACTTTTGCGGGTGACTGCCTGTCTGATTCCCGCTGCCTCTTTGTTGTGTAACTAAGAGACTTCGCTAATTGTGTCCTGTTGGACGGGACCTGTGTTTGTGGTGCAGAATTGAAGCGGTATTTAGAAGAAGTTGAATCTATGTCCATAGGAGTTGGTTTGTTATGTTCACCACTATTTGGAACATACTTTTCACGCATATCTTTTCTATATTGCGGATTTGTGCGCACTTGAACCGTTCTAGCTTTTTCCTGTTCTGCATCAAAAACTCTAGCGAATTCATACCTTTTCTGATTCGCCTCCAACTCCTGTGCCTTAGCTAAAGCTGAAGGCAAGTCCTCGCAACCTACCCAAAACAGAATATCACACCACGGTTTTCTTAAACCAGAAATAAATACGCGCAATGTATCCTTGCGATATTTTTCTGCTAAGGCGTCGGGTCATTTCCCGAAAACTCCATGGTGACTTTGCTTATTATCAGCGTCAGACACTTTTCCAGTTCATCATAAAACTCAGCAATAGTCTTGCGCCCCTGCTGCAAAACACTCATTTGGTTTTCTAATATATGCAGTGGTCTTTTGTCAGCGTAGGTATGGTCTAGACGTGCAATAATTGCATCAAAGTTTAATACAGTATTAAATGATGCAAGCACCAAATTCGCTGACCCTACTATTTTATTCCGCATGATAGCTATCGCCTGAAAACGGCGTTCAGTTCCTTCGTATCGCCTAAATAAGCTTATTGCCGTGTGAGCGGCTTGACGCCATGAAACATATTTAGCCTGTTCACCAGAAAATTCAGGCAGCGATTTGATAATGTCCAATGATATTGGACACACTGCGTCTGGGTTATTCACCTCAATAGGTTGGTAGGCAACGATTTTGGGGGGCCTTTAGTTGCAATGTATTTACTAGTCCCGTCAACTCGTCTACTTTTTCCCTTAACGCACTATTTGCCTGTTCATGCGATTGCATCATTGATGCCATCCTACTCATTACGGCCGTGCATGCCGTTTCTACAGCCATTTGTACTGTTGCTGCGATTTGTTCAGTCATTTTGTTAACAACTGTTTTTTTCACTTTTCACTACACCACTAGGATACCTTAAATCCAAAAAAAAAGGTTGATATAACTCACTTAACTTATACTGCAATTTTAATTGTAGAAGCAGTGTTTTACTTGTTCACAATGTTTTCTTAAATATAATGCACTGACTTACACTAAAATGAAATACATTGAATAAATTACTGCACTCTGCCGCTTGCTTCCAAAATTATCCCGTGGGTATTTCTTGAATCACCGGCTGCTGCTTAGACCCTTTTCTCTATAAGGATTTTATGTCCTGTGGGTATTGTTTGTTCTACTGCTGATCCGTTTTCTCTATGAGAATATATGCGGATTTCCCGTGTGGGCGCCAGATATTTTTGGTTGTCAAATCAAGACTGGCTTTATTTGAATATTCATATTCTAATCTACCTATGCTACCTCTTAATTCTATTTCTTATTTTCTAATTTCTTAAAGCTAAATTGATGACGCTGCATTTGTATTCACATTTAGTCACGTACGTGCATTCGTTCCCACGTTTGTACATTTGCTGCTGCTGCTATTATTGCTGGTGTCAAGTGGCACATTCCACTACATATGTTAACTTACATTAGCCTATATCTATCTTGTTTCGTATTGCCTGTTACAAACAACCGTTATGTGAACAAAGTTATAATACCCTTGGGCACAAGTGCGCTCGGGTATAAACACAAATATTTTTAAAGCAAGCTTTCTAAATATGAACGAAATCGGACAATAAACACTGGTTTAACAAATATATCGACTCGTGCGCCACCAATCATCAAAATCTGTAGTGGAGTTATTCCTTTTCTTGTAGTTAATATATATACCTTTTAAATATAAACCCAATCGGACTATAAATGCGGGGTTTTCAAATATCTCAACTCCTGCGCCACCTACCGGATTAACTCATCTGTCATATTGCATTGTCTTCGGGTTCTGTGCCAGCTGTGAAGTTTCAAGTCTCTAGGTCATCGAGAAGTTGGTCAAAAATTTATTGCAAAATTTGCCCTTAAGAAACATGCATACATACATATATACATACATACAGAGCAAGTTAAATAAAAGCTTGTAAAAAGAAACTGTTTCGATTATGTAGTAACTACTACTAGTAATTGAGGAATTCGGTCCTCAATTCATACCGTGCCCTGGTTATTTTGTTGCGTGTCATCAATGGCACGTATGACTTTGGTTCGCCAGCCCTGTATTAGTGTTTGGCCGAGCTTCTCCTCCGATTTGCGGCGTGCGTCTGATGTTGCCACACAAAGAGGAGGGATCTACAGTTTTACGGCGACTCCGAACGGCGATTGTATTTTTATGAAAAGCTGTTTTTCGTGGCAGAAATACACTCGGGCGTTGGCCATTGCGTGGCGAGGGGCGACCTCTATTAGAAAAACCTTTCTATTTTAATTTTTTTATGTTGGTCGGAAACTGGGCTTGAATCCAGGCCCTGCGGAATGGCTGCGCGCATTACTAACCACAACCGCCGCCAGCGATTTCTTCCGTTTCTCTAATTTGAAGATAAATCTTCGAGGACGAAGATTTTCGAGTGAAGAAAAATGATGGCGACGGCAAGCGAGTATTTCGAAGACAAAGACGGCGAATATTTTTCACTAGGTTAAAAGCCGTTTTTGATAAATGTAAGGAGTACATTGAAGTAGAGGGAGATTATATAGAAAAACAAAATGTTTATACATTTCTATCAGCAGTTTTAATACCATTGGCTGAAAATTTGCAGCCTCCCTCGTGTATATTTTTACCTGAATTCACAGAGGCCCTTGCACGTTATCTACCACAATTCAATAAAGAACAATACTACATACCTAAATTTACCTTAATATGCGTAACAAAAATTTTACACAAAGTTTACATCAGAGGTTCCCAAACTTTTTTTCTCGTAAACCCCTTTCAAAAATTTACTGGTCTCGGTGGACCCCTGCTGATGCATTTCTAAATATTCCCAAAGCTCGTAAAAAAATTAAATGTGAAAATTAGATCTAAGAATGTAAATTTTCATCGCGAGTGAATTCAAAAACTAAACTCAGAGTGGCCAAAAAAAAGTAAAATATTTTCTTGTGTTCTGTTTATAAAAATAATGTGATTACGCACTTGCAGGTTTTAAAAAATAGAACTCGTAAGTACATCAAAATACTCTCTCGCTCGGAAGAGTTATATTTTTTAAGACCACTGCGAGCGCTAGCGTTATTTATATTATCTTCACCATAAACTCATCAAATGTTCGGCTCACGCATGATTTTGCACGTGGAGTATATGTAAAATAGTTTATTTGCGTTAATGGCATCATTTTTATTTTTATCGCTCCGAGTTTTAAAGTAAGGCGAAAAATATTTATCACATTTTTAAAACACAAAACTTAAAACATCAAAACGGCTCAACTTTTTACGCCAAACTTTTAATTCAGAAACTGACAATAGAGAAAACAACGAGTTTAAAAAAATCGATGACAAATAACCAAGCAAGCAAGAAGCACAAAAAGTGTTCCACCGTCTCATTTTCTTCAAGGCAATATCGGTACATGGACTTCTCATTTACGCCTATCACAGTCAGGTGTTTGTGCCTCGTGAAGTCCAGCAAGTTGTCTGCAGTGTCGTCTGCTCAGTGAGAGCAAAAAATTAGATAGACCTTGTGAGATTGAAGGCAACATGAGTTTTTCCCACTTGCACCCAGTTTCTGATGGTGGCTTCGATTGCCGAAGGTGGGGGTGCTAAAACGGACCGAGGAATTCCTGGTCTGAGCCAACTCTGGCCAAATGATCAGATGTCTCATAACCAGGTACTCCAGAGTGACCTGGCACCCATAGTAAAACAACCTCGTTATGTTCACCATCATATTTTAGTCGAGACTTGCTTTGCCAAACTAGTTCGGAAGAACTTAAATAGAGGGCTGGCCAATGCCTTAAGTGCAGCATGGTTATCACCGCAGTCACGTAAACTCCTTCCCCTCCACCTATGTTCCGCACTTAGTCCATGGATTTGAGTATTGCAATTACCTCAGCGTGGAAGACCGAAGCATATTCCCCTACAGACAAGTGAAGCTTATCTCCATTAACCTCGAAAAAGATCCCAGATCATGACCCAGAGTCAGTTTTGGAGCCATCAGTGAAGATTCGACAATGTGTGAGTCCGGTCTCAGTGATGGAATCAAACCAGCATTCAGTCTCAGGGAACTCAACATTATAGAATCTCTTCAACAAAGGTAATGGTGGCGTACTATCCTGTAGCATTGAAAAGACACAAGTGCTCAAATCTCTGCCGCCAAAAATTTTCATTGTCATACCAGCATCCGGTTCTTGTTAGTCTGCAGGTGGCCTTTAAGGCTTTCCCACGTATGAAGACACAAAGTGACGATAAGTGCAGAAGTGCGTTAAGAGCACGATACACCACTCAAAAAAATTAAAGTGAAATAAAGAGGCTATCAAGCAACCATTTTGGTTCTTTACATTGAAACCAGATAAATCTTCGTGGACCCACATTTACAACTCATGGACCCCCGTCGAGTCTTCCGTGGACCCCTGGGGGTCCACCTGGACCACTTTGTGAATCACTGGTTTACATCCTTGATTGTTGCAGGATGAATTATATTTATATTAAAAGCAACAAAGCAATCAGTGTCGGGATTAAGGTGGCCGCTACTGTATATTTACATATTTGCATAAGATAATTTCATATTTTTTTGTTTCATGCAATTAGGACTTTGATTACTCCCATTTTTTTCAGAATAAACTTTGATTCGGTAGTTGTTTGAAGAACAATGCGGTTGACTTTTGAAAATGTATCCTTCGCTCAGACGCCTGGAGACTTCTGTTTGCTGCATTTAGATTTGTTTGCACAAAACAAAGGGATAATTAAATATTTTTCATGTTTACAACTGTTTTCCGCCGTAAATAAAATATAAAGGGCATGTCGCTTGTGAACATTTTGGCACCTCTTTCGACATTCCCTAAGAGTAATGCAGTGCAGGGATAAAGAAGTAGGTACAATTGTACCTTTTTCCGAAGGAAGAAATTAACGAAATCATATTAAGTATTCTCTTAAACATTTTACATTTCATTTAGAACAGCTACTACGAAAAATTAACACTTTACTTAGATATCCTAAAATTCGTAATTCTTGATATATTTTTTATAATCGAAATTGGAATTAATTTCTTTCATAAAACGCCATTGCGCCCTAGACCGATTTACTCCCCTCTCGAATGACGGTGTGAAATCTACGAATGCTCTACCTTTTCAATTGTTGGAATGCATTTTTTAATCTATTGAAACCATAAAAGCTAAAGTTCCCCGCTTATGATAACATTTTTTAACTTTTCTATTAATTTTATTCAAATTCAAATTTCATATTTTCTTTAGTTGAGGGCCTCAAATTGTGGCAATAGCTATTTGACCCATATTCGCTATTTGATTTCTGGAATATATTTAAACTGCTTTCGAATATACTTCCGGCAATTCCTATTACTTTCTCTAGGCTTGCTGCAGCTATTAAAGGGAATCGGATAAGTTAGCAGACTTTTCCAGTTGTTTTATAAAAAGTATATTTTAAAAATTATTATTAAAAAATTACATACGAATGATGTAACTTTTTTAAGGTACAATATGTCTCATTTAGGTGCTATTTATTTTATGACATTAGGTACAATCAGAAATTTCCATTTTTCATCCCTGATGCAGTGTCGAAGAGCTCGAGGAGTAAAGGACAAATAAAATAAAGGGAGCGTACAATCAAGTGAAAAGCTTTCTCTACATTTATGCATGTACAAGCACATACCAGTGTAGGGAAATGAAATTGTTCCTTCAGTACGAAGTCTATGTAAAAACTGTACAAAAATCAACGACAAGTCCCAAATACTTTAAACTTGCACTTTATTATACTGAAATTGAATGGGCGACAAAACTGCAAAATATTAAAAAAAAATTAAATAAGAAGCTCGAAATTTTTACGAAAGTTTGTAGATTTTTTGTTTTTATTAAGGAAGAAACTATACTTTTATAAACAAATTATTGAAATTAAAAAATAATAAAATAAAAAGTTAAACCTTGTCAATATGTGAGGGTCGTAAAGTTATGATATTTAAGAAAATCATTTGTCTTAATTAACGAGGGCATTGATTCTAAATGAAGCTGATTTATACATTTTATTTCAATAAGACTTACTATCGAAAATGTTCTTCCAAAATTTGCCTAGGACTGTGAAGCTGATAGCTGTCTCTAAAAACTAATTGGATACTCATATCTATATACACATGACCTATGTTATAATGGTCCGTTGAAGACATTTTCTCAAAAAGGAAAAAACGAAAAGGCGAAAACAATAAAAGAATAAAAAAAATCCCGCTGTGAATTTTCAGATCTATATATTTTTAGTATTCATCACAAAATTGTACTAAAACGTACTGCGTAGTAGGAAAGTATATTGCAAACGAAATTGTATCGAAAAAGTACAATTGTATCAAAAATGCCAACACTGGCACATACAGAGATATGCGTATGCACATACCTACTACAAATGAAAATAACACTGAAGTAAATCCGGGTATAAAAATAGCAAATGAAAATTGTGTAAATATTAAGACAAGGAGCGGACCAATATTTAAGTAAAACATAAAAAAATTGGATGTCCTTTAGCTCTATTTTTCTTTTGCAAGATGGTACTTCAATTCAGTTCAGCATATTGCAATACTGTAATGAGAGTTTTCGAATCCACTTTTTATTAGTTAATGGCCTAATGGCATTTTGATGCCGTGCAGGAGGTAAAAAGGCAGTAAATTCTTGAAATCCATGAAACGTTACAAGTCTCATAGGAATGCCAGGTATACATAATTCAAATAAAAGTTTGTGGGCGTGTACATACATACATATGTACATACATATTTTATTGCAATGTATCTAAGCATTGATATGAACAATTTTTAACCATTTGACTTTGCATTCGCCCCTTCCAGAACTTTTTATACCCGAGCGCACTTGTGCACAAGGGTATTATAACTTTGTTCATATAACGATAGTTTGTAACAGGTAAAACGAATCGAGATAGATATAGAAAAATGTATACAAAAATGATCAGAATGAAAAGAGAAATCGATTAAGCTGTGACTGTCTGTCCGTCCGTCTGGGCACACGATAACTCGAGTAAAAATTGAGATATCTTAACGAAACTTGGTATGTGCACTTCTTTCGGGCGTAGGACGGATGGTATTGAAAATTGGCAAAATCGGACAATAACCACGCCTACCTCCCATATAACGGTAATTTTCAGAAATATGAAAACGGCGATATTTTAGCAATTACTGAAGATTATTCACTCAAAATTGATATTTACAATAACTTTATACGAAAAATAAGAATACAAAAAATAAGAATATTATAAATTTTTGGAAAATGGGCGTGGCCTCGCCCACTTATGGTTACATGTGTATATCTTGGTAGTCGCTGCACCAATTTCTTCAAAACTTGGCACAGTTGTTGGCCTTGATACACCATACCAAATGACCGAAAAATTTTAAAATCGGACAATAACCACGCCCACATCCCATATAACGGTAATTTAGAGAAATACGAAATACTCGATAAATCAGTAAATATTAAAGCTAATTTACTTAAAATTGATGCTTGCAACAATTCTTTACCAGCAAATGCATTTATGGTAAAATTTTGGAAAATGGGCGCGGCACCGCCCTCTTATGATCAGATATATGTATCTCGGCAACCGTCGTACCAATTTGTACCAAACTCGGTATGGTTATTGTGCTATCCAGACAAAAGCATAACGTTGAAAATTATTGAAATCGGACTAAAATTACGGCGGCTTTTCATATAAAGGTAAATTTCAGAAATGCTTGAAACTTCAATATTTCGAAATTTAATTACGCTAATTTACTCAAAATTGATACTAAAAACAACCCCTTGAAAAGAAGTAACATTGTTTGGAATTTTGGAAAGTGGGCGTGATATCGCCCACATATGACTATATAAGTTTATCTCATTATGTCTAACTGAACGTTCTATCGAAGATGTTTAAAATAGGGGGTAAAAGCACCCCGGCTTACAATGTAGTGGTAGTTTTCGGAAAGGTGGAAAACATATATTTAATACTTGCGCAGGGTATTTAATGTTCGGCTCCGCCCAAACTTAGACTTTCTTACTTGTTAAAACTAATTTAGTTGATAATTTTTTAGCACAAACACATGCATGCATATTTCATATTTAATATGAATACTAACAAATTGTTATAACTTGAATTCCTCATTTTTGCTTTGAAATTTCCTTCACTGAAGTAATGTGGAATAATCTTAGAAAATCAATATTTGTTTGGTAGTTAAAGTGAACCCATTCCAAATGAATTCAGGTACAATTTAATTTTTATTGCTTTTGAAGCATCGAGGACAGGGTTGTTGCGAATATTCGCATTCGCAACCGCGGAGCTTCCGCATTAATTTTACCATTCGCATTCACTTTCGCATTCGCAATAATCAATGCGGAGCTTTTGCGAATGCGAATGTACATCTGTCAAACAAAATGACAAATTTAAGCCAATATTTTTGGCCGCATATAGGAGTATTTGTGTAACAAAACTGGTCAGAAGTCAGGTTTATCGAAAGCTATATAACCGAGCTATCAATGGACAGTTATACAGGTTCCCACTTCTACTTGATCATTTGTTTCTTTCTGTATTACGTTTTTGTGGACCAATCTAAAAAAGAAACTACTAGACATGAAAGAAAAAAGTATGCACTATAATTTTAAACCACTTTTGATGTTATATTAGTTGCCATCATTTCATTCTTTGGGAAATCTATTTTTAGCAAAAATTTCAAAAAACAGCAATTTTGTATACTTGGCGGCCCTTGTCGGGCAATATTTTTTTCATAAGGATATACATTGGAACTTTAGCTAAAACCTTCTGCTCTAAAACTGTCCCCTACGTCTCCCTTCTTTTGATATTTAAAGTCAAAGAGTCCATTCTCCTTCAATAGGGATTTCCAGCAGAAATGTTCAACGTCTAGCTAAAGAGAATCGAAGCTCCAATAATTAAAAAACTGTAGGTGCGACCTTTAATGAGGTAAGAATTACGTAACTGTCGAATATTATTTTTCAAAGATCTGTTGAAGAAACTATTTTTTTTTTACTTTTTCTAGTTTTTCTATATTTTTTGTCATAAAATGGCTTATTCTGATTAAGCTCCGTGTTTTCTTTTATTACCTAGCAGAAAGTCAAACCAAATAATGCATGTGCAGGGAGTCCACTCTAATATTGTTGAAATGGCTCCAACGGCCCTATTCCCACAACACTGACAAAACTCAGCGGCTGACTATTGCCTTTACTACTGCGCCTAATACTATGCCGCAAATTTATTTTAAACTCTCGTATGCTGACATTTGTCAGTGTTGTTATTATGACCTACTGAGTACGCGACAACGGCGATGTTTATACATACGACAATGTTTATACATATTTTGTTTTAGGCGCAATAATTGTGACAATAGTCATACGATAAATTTTGTCAGTGTTGTGGGAAGAGGGCGGTAAGTCTGTCTAACCAGGGTGCGGACAATAACCGGCCTTTAGCTTCAGGCGCTAAACGGTTAAGGAGTTTATCAAGCAATATTGATGAGCCTTCAACAAGTAATGCTAAAAGTCTTATAAGCAACCTAGAAATAATTTTAGATGTGAAATTATATTTGAAGGCCAATCTTAAAGAAAAACGAGCTCATCACGGTGAAAATCCTCTCGATTGGTGGAAAACTAAACTAAAATACGACAAATTGACAGATCTGGCCCGCAACTATTTGAGCGCTCCATCCGCCAGAGTTCCAAGCAGGGTTGCCAAACATTGGCTTTTCCTACCAAAACTGGTAGGTTTTTTCCATTTGGTAGGTTGGTAGGATAGATTGGATTTTGGTAGGTGCCGGGACAATAATAGTTACTTGCGAAAAATGTAAAATATGTATCTTCAAACACTTTAGCAACCTTATTTACACGAATATTTCACCGGTGAAGTCCACCATTGTCCAACTGACAGATACTTTATTGTAAGACTTGAGGAATATCACCAAAACTAACCTATTGATCTTTCAATATGGAAGTAGGACCCGTTGTCTCATATGCGGCACTGGCCTGGTGATCAAAAGCGACGCAAGTAAAAAAGGTTTTCACCTTTAGCAAGCTGCACCGACTGGTCCGCGTGACCATTACAGGAGCTATGGGCACCTATCCAACGGATGCCATTGGTGTCATTACAGGCGTTTTTCTTTTGTCTATCCTGTTTGAAAGAGGCCTGCAGGTGCGCCCTACGACTGTCTAATATGATCAGCAAGAAAATTTGGGATCTTCGAGGTCATTTGGAGGTTCTAAAGCCATTACTGGATAATCCCGAGTTATCTTTCTATAAACCCTACAAGATCAGAATTCCTGAAAGGAACTATGTGAAGTGATAATACCTACGATTGACGAAAGGTCCCAAGTATGATATACCGACGGATCAAAGATGAATGAAAAGAGTACGCGTGACCATTACAGGAGCTATGGGCACCTATCCAACGGATGCCATTGGTGTCATTGCAGGCGTTTTTCTTTTGTCTATCCTGTTTGAAAGAGGCCTGCAGGTGCGCCCTACGACTGCCTAATACGATCAGCAAGAAAATTTGGGATCTTGGAGGTCATTTGGAGGTTCTAAAGCCATTACTGGATAATTCCGAGTTATCTTTCTATAAACCCTACAAGATCAGAATTCCTGAAAGGAACTACGATTGACGAAAAGTCCCAAGTATGGTATACCGACGGATCAAAGTTGAATGAAGAGAGTACTGGGGCAGGCGTATTTGGACCAAAATTCCAGAAAGTCTGCCAATTTACACATACCCATCTATATTCCAGGCGAAAGTATTCGCAATCGTTGTCTGTGTAGAAGGATAAATGGGGCCAAATTAAGTATTATGTCGGATATGTATGCAGGTTAAACGCTTTAGACTGTTTTAAAACGGCGTCAGGCGTATGGACAGCTGTAAAACTCATTTGAACCACTTGGAAGCCAACTATAACGTAACGCTGTGTGGGGTTCCGGGACATGAAGGGTTTGAAGGCAACGCAAGCTGACTGTCTCGTGGGCGTGGAGCCCAAACGCATTTGCATGGTCCCTAGCCTTTAGTGTGCTGGTGGAGGAAACTCCAGAGCATATTCTATGTGACTGTCCACGTATCATAAATACCAGACTGATACACTTTGGGGAAGGATTGTCTTTATCCAAAAGTTTATTTAAACATGGGCCTTCCAAAGTGCCTAACTTCTGAAAGAGAATAAGGTTGGAATGATTACAATTAAGGTTAAGAACAATAGATCTTCTAAGGTCGCAGCGCGTGTATTCCAGACGTAATAATAATAAGACAGTCGATGGTTTTGCAAAACCGCCCATAGCCCAATTGCAAAACCGCCTATCTTACGGCACTCAAATTTTACAGGAAAGCGAAAAACAGTTTATTCTTTGAAGGCATTGCCTTGTTAGGCGATATCTTCTCTAGCTATTATTTTACAAATCTTTTGTTTTAATAACGATTTAACGATTTTTATGCATAAATCTCGATGCGTTGTCATTAAAAAAATATTAAAAAGTTAAATAAAATTTTGGTAGGTTTTGGTTGATTTTGGTAGGAAGTTTTGGTAGGAAAAAAAATTTGTCTGTGGCAACACTGGTTCCAAGTAAGCAATTGTTCAGTGCTGCCGGCCTTATAAACGAGCCTGTAAGAAATCGCCTCATGGGAGAAAACACAACCTTCACCCATCTGTTTAATGCAGCTTCAACAGAGAATTTTTGTAGTGTGCGAGAAATTGATATCACTGTGTGCGTGCGAACAAGTCGTGCCGTAGAATGAAGCTTTCGCTGCCTTCTACAGCAGAGCGTGTATGTATACGCAAATATGCCCGCCGGGATGGCGCCGCCCTGGTCTGGTTTAATGTATGAAATCTATTTTGAATGAAATTTAACGTGTTAGGAAACATTCCGCGAGTGGGTTGGCTGAAAAAATCCTGGCCAGGACATTTTTAATTAAATATTCAAAAATTATTATTATTTGTTGATTTTGTACTCTCTTGTTTGATGAACAAATTATATACCAATCGAAAGTAATAAGCCTATAGAACGTGAAAACGTTAGTTTGTCTATTCTTTTCCTGGCCCACGTATCGGTTTGGCAGGTATGAACAGGTAGGTATTACTAGTCATTTTCACTCATCTCTGTAACACATTCTATAGGCTTTATGCTTTGGATTGGTATATATGTTATTTTTCATTATATAAATGAGTTCAAAATTTAAGAAAAAATAATAATGTTTGAGTATTTAAGTACAAATAAATTTTCACTCATCTGTTTAACACATTCTTTAGGCTTTATGCTTTGGATTGGTATATATGTAATTTGTTCATTAAATAAATGAGTTCAAAAGTTTAGAAAAAATAATAATGTTTGAATATTTAAGTAAAAGTATCCTGGCCAGGATTTTATCAGCCAGCCCACTCGCAAAATATTTCCTAACACGTTAGATTTCATACAAAGTAGATTTCATCCATTAAACCGATGGGTGAAGGTCGTGCCCTTGTCGGATCTCCTACTATAAAATTACTTTTTTTAAATATAATATGCCCCTTTTGAAATTTGACTACTAGATTAAAACACTGATAGATTAAGCACTCGTTCAATGTTCTAATAATTTATAAAATTTTTAAGTAATACAAACGATGACTTAAGTTGATTATAGCTGTTTTAATGTTATTCATAACATTCGCATTCGCATTCGCGAATGTGAAAAATATGGCATTCGAAATATCCCTAGTACACACACCCATATATAAATCTTACATGGTTTATAATGTCTAATTAGACAAATATGCTTTTATATGTATTATAATTCTACATCGTCGATGGTTTTGCAAAATCGCCTAAATTGCCACTGTGACAAAAATGAGATTATGTAACCCTGAACTTCAGACATCGCGATTTATGCATAAGAATCGTAAAATCGTTATTAAAACAACAGATTTGTAAAATTAAAGCTAGAGAAAATACCGCCTATTAAGGCAATGCCTTCAAAGAAACCCCGGTTTATCGCTCTCCTGTAAAATTTGAGTGGGTTTTGCAAAAACATCGACGATATATGTGTATATATATAATCGTACAGAGGCAACTTATTTATCAAATTAAAGTGCTCGATCTGAAACTTTGCACAAACATCTCAGAACTATTCTATCAATAAAATTGAATTAAACAAGTCCCATTGAAGAGTGTGAGGAGACAAAACATAGTGATTGTTGTAAATGCAAATATGAAAATGATTGCCAGTAAATCTGCCACTAATTCATTCTCTGTTAAAATTTCTCATTCACAGTGTCCGAATATTGCCGCACCAGCGGTGGAGCTAGCGCGTCAACACGTCGACGCGTCATGACACAGCAGTACTGGAATGAGATACACGAGCTCCACGCAATCAAATAATGCAGCTACCGAGTGATGTAAATTCAAATTGGACACAATTCGCTGTCCGTAAAAATAAAACTATGTACACAAAGTATTTCAATGTGAATAAATGTATGCTTTTATACACTCTACGTTTGTAGGTATATATGTATAAGTAACTTCTAAAGATTTGTTCGAGTATAAATAGTGGCTATATAGTATTTTAAAGACATTTCTAAATCGAAACAGCAGCAAATCCAAAGATATGTTTTTTATTATGTAAGCTTTAGTGATACAAGCGATGTTTTGTTAGGTATATTTAGAATACGATTTGTAGCAAAGGTAAATATTGTATAAGTATTTAATTTTGGGTAGTGGTCCACTAATTGTTTGTACGCTTACTGCTTTCAATACATATATGTATATGAGGCATTCTTTAGGTTCTTTATGTTCTCTAAATGAACTATATAAATATGTATGTATATACATATAATATATAAGAAACGGCCTTAATATTGCCATATGTAAGGTGCCCATGATTATCATAAAGATAGCTATAAACAATTGAATTTTTTGAAGTTGACTTAAATACATATTGAAGATCAGTAAATTCAGGATTAAAAATCATATCATCATAATCCTGTGTTTTTTTTATGGCGAGATGTTTTATTTTGTGAGAGCGAACATTTCTTTGTAATTTGTTTTAGAAAACTTATGTATCTTATGAACATAGATATCGTCACTAGACACGAAAAACAATGCGAGCTCAAAAGTTGACCGCAAAAAACTTCATCGAAGAAAGTCTCTTAACATAGTTAACGGAGAAGAAAGACGCGATTCGTGTCAAGTGGCGATAGGTACTACAATATGTGTATTGTACAAAATTATATTGGTTTTTACATGCTACTGTTCCTTCCTAGACTTCATCTTAACGCCGCACAGTGTTTCGACTATATGGAGGCATATGGAAATAATAGTACACCTGCACCGATTTCACTGAAACTTGACATGTGCTCTAGTTTTACTTAGAAATAGAGAATTATTTAATTTTGTAAAGATGGAATAATTGCCACGCCCTCTACTCTTGTGGGCGGAAACATTAAATCTCATCCGATTTCGCTGAAATTTAGTTTGTAGTCTTTATTTTATTAGAAAAACCTAAATATAAAATATGGGGAAGATTGAGATGGAATTTTGGGTAATTTTTGTTTCCTGCTTTCCACTCTCAGAAAACAAAGGTTATACAATAAAATGACTTAGGTGTCAACACTCGCTTTTTTCCCAATATCTGTTGGGACTTTTTCATTGTTTGAAACATTTTTTTCGCTAAATTATGCAAAAAGAAGCTGAAAATCTAAAATTAAGAAAATCAAAAATTACATATATGTATTTGCAAAGTCGCGCGCAGAGATCAAATTATATATTCGAAAACTACATAAAATTCTCTAAAATATTAGTCTAATTTCAAGACCTGACGGACCGGTACTCACACTTTTTTTACTAATAATCTTTAGCATATACATTTCAAAGTAAATTTTTTGGTAAGAAAATAGGAAAATACCAAATAAATGATAAATACCTTCACCTGAATATTCCACGACATTTAGATAATTAATTACAATTGAAAAAGAAACACTTTCTGTAATGGGTTCAGCGCCAAATGCAACTAAACTGATTAGTCGGTATCGCGCCCATTCCCGTATTTTTTTGGAAATGTATCGTTCGTGAAGAAGGGGGGGTGAGTAAATAATGTAAAATTTGGTACTTATGACTTTTACTATTCCCTCTCTAAGTCAAACCGGTTTTTTTACCAACTGTCACCATGACTTTTTTCTACCTTCCTCCATATAGTCGAAACACTGTGCGCCGTTTTTATATATATAAAGTGCTCATGATTGTCCTAAAACTATCTTATTTATAAACATTTGAATTTTTTAAAGCTGATTTATATACAATTCACATTTACAGAGAATGGAAGTTTTACAACAACTAAATTTAAGGTATCTATTTTTGGGACGAGTAACACTAAGAAAAAAGTAACATGGTTTTTTCAAACAGCGTCATTTTTGGTTTTTCCATGTTAGCCATTCGATATTTTTGAACAGAAAAAGTAGTTTTTTAAACCAACTTAAACATAAGTTTGTTCGACCGGACACAGGGTGGTGTTGTCTAGAAATTTTTATAGAAAATGAGTTCAGCCCAATAATAAAATTTCCAAACAACGCCACTCTGTAAATGGCAAAAATAAATTTGAACAAATGTACCAGTCGCGTAATTTGACTTGATTCAAAACCAACATTTGAAAGCACAGTTACATGTTGTGCCGGTAGCTGAGTGCGCAAAGATGCCTGCTAGTACAATTCGTTGCGACCAGTGTTGCCAGAGAAACATTTCGTTGGGAGCTAAAACGGCCGAAAAAAGAGCTAAAAATATCTAAATAATACTAATAGTAGCTAAAATGAAGATCTAGATCTTTTTTTAAGTTGAGCATTTATTGACGTAAGGCTATTTTCACATTTTCGCAATTTAAATAAAAACAACAAATTTTATAAGTTTAAGTCTTGAAAAAAAACTTTTAAATCAAGATAAGGTGTATATATTTCGAATTCGTTATAACACTTAAATGTATGCACATACTTATATAAACTAGACAATGAACTAAATATACTTTACAAACTGTTAAAATCTGCAATTTTAGATATTTGAATTGACCATAAAAACTCGGGTTACGAATAATTTTTTCGAAATTTTTTTTTTAAGTTTTACTTTCTGCTCTCCTTAAATATAAAATTAGTAAGGAAAAACAAAATCCACGCATTTAGAAAAAAGATTTTTCTTCTAAATAATTTTTGAATTCATGCAGTCTGTATTTTCCCTTGGATACAAATGTATGTTTTTCCCCTGAATTTCGAAATTTATAATTTTATCAATGCTTAAGTTTTGGATTTACTTTTCTACCGTGGCCGCCTGAGGGAGAATACACCGTCTGAGCTTATCGGAGCTCGAAGCATTGTCCGGTATAGTTTGTGTGCTCCTGCGCACGTTGCATAAATTAATTGACTTACTTGCGCATTATCAATTTGCTTGCCATGCTTGCCCCATTTGCATTAAGAATGGAAGTTTTTTAAGAATTAATCGAAATAGAATAATATGAAGGTATCGAAAATAGCCTGAGATCGCCAAAGCCAAATAAATGTTTGTCAACACTTGTACAAGGAAATTACAGATTTGTAATTTTAATACACAAACACAACTAAAACTTTCTGGAGCTAAAAAAGTGCTAGATAATTTTGAAAAGAGCTAAAAAAAATAGCTAGGAGCTAAAGCCCAACTTTCGGAGCTAAAAAGAAAAATTAAGAGCTAAATCTAGCTCCAAAAGCACCAATATGGCAACACTGGTTGCGATCAGAGCGTCCAGGTTCAAACCTATTTAAGCGGAACATATCTTATACATAAATAGGCAATCATGTTTTCTTTACGCCCCTTTTATGGCTAAACTATACATCTAAGGTAAAAATTATATATCATTAGAAAGGTATTTTGTTGCTGATGTGCAGACATTTTTTAAAATTTCAAATTAGATTAAAATAAAGCGAACAAATCAATTCAAAAGTGACACCAATACCAATGCCATTCATGTACTCGTACATGGTTGGGCCGGAAATTCCTCCTAAATGTATGCTTTAATATTCATACCGAATTAAGGAAACGTTTTAAGCAGCAGTTTAGGAATAAGATTTATGTATGTACATGAATAGATTACGACTAATACAAGGAAGAAGTTAAGGTTGAGTATGTTGAAGAAGAAAGGGATAAAGACAAAGATTAAAATAAAAGTAAAGATACCTAAATATAAAGACAAAGAGGAATGTAAATTTTAACACTTAATATAATAGCGAAGGTGTGGGTGAATATGTAGCTGAAGAAGCAAATGAAGATAAGGATGTGTTGGTGTTGTTTTGGTGTAGTGTTGGTGTTGTGTTGGTGTTGTGTTGTGTTGTGTTGGGTTGTGTTGTGTTGTGTTGTGTTGTGTTGTGTTGTGTTGTGTT
>NW_023458568.1:14900395-14924874 GCF_013731165.1 Rhagoletis pomonella | reverse complement strand
TGTTGTGTTGTGTTGTGTTGTGTTGTGTTGTGTTGTGTTGTGTTGTGGTGTGAGTTATGTTGTGTTGTGGTGTGAGTTATGTTGTGTTATGTTATGTTATGTTATGTTATGTTATGTTATGTTATATCATGTTCTATTCTGCTATGTTTGTCAACGCATTTCACCTCAATTAACTCAACTAAACTCAAATCCGTTCAGCTCAGCACACCCCAATTCCCTCTAATTTTAAAGGTTGAATTTCAATTTAAATTTTTATTTTTTAATTTTCTTAATTATGAAAAAGTATCTGTGAAGTGCACAACGAATTCGTGTTCAAACAAATAAAAAATCTCCAAAAATAAATCTGTTCATAGTAAACAAAAGCTTGTTTGGCGCAAAATTATATGTGTTTTTGTTTAAAACAAAGACTATATGGTTAATTTTTTTTTCTCAGTGTAAATGATTGTAAAATTTTACGTTCCGTGCAAACTAAAGTATATCTTGAAAGTTCGACATAATTGAATGAAAAATGGTTTTATTTCAAAGCATTTTGCCCTGAGAAGTTACTAAGAAGTATATCCGGCACTGCTCCAAAATATGTATAGTCCATTTTCGAAAGTAGTCCTTTGGTCTATCGCACATATCTTCAAAATTACTTAAGCTAAGATAATGGTATTGATGTTTTTGAACATCTTAAAAAGTGCGAATGTAAAGTGAAGTGCCACAGCTACCATTTGAAGTGCATGGTCGGGTTGACTCTCCCTAAATAAAACATCTCGTCATAAAAAAAATATATATTTTAGAAATAGTTCCTATCTTTTTATATGGCTTCTACCCAGAATTTATAACTAAGATAGCTCTATTGAAATTATGAGCACCTTACTCATATAAATATTAAGCTTTAGCTTTCAATTAAAATTAGGCTATGCGATGAGAAGTCGGCGGCTGTGGTGTAGTGGTAAGCAGTGCGCGCTTCCACTCCACAGCACCTGGATTCAAGCCCTGGCCAAAGCAACATCGCAAAAAAAAATAGAAAAAAGGCTTTCTCTTAACAGCGGTCGTCCCTCGGCAGGCAATGGCAAACCTCCGAGTGTATTTCTGCCATGAAAAACAGCTTCTCATAAAAATACAATCGCCGTTCGCAGTCGGCGTAAAACTGTAGGTCCCTCCTCTTTGTGTGACAACATCAAGGCGCACGTCACAAATCGGAGGAGAAGCTCGGCCAAACACTAACGTGTGTGTAAGCGCCAATCTATTATCTATGCGATGAGAAGAACCCGAATGAGTGGTCAGAAATACGATAAAACATTCACGGATCATATCTCCGAAGAATAAAATTATAGTTTAAGAAACGAAAAACTCATTTTTATTACAATGTGAACTAAAAAGTAAAAAGTAATATATATATATATATTTTGTTAATAGCAGGACTATAAAATCTAAGAAGCACCCCACGCTTTGTTTTTCGGTAAAATTAGTTTTATTGTCAATTACGTTAATCCTTTTTCTAGGTTGGTTTTTAAGATTTAATTAAATCAAGTTAGGGAACTTCCTATTCCACTTAAACGAAACCTGTATTTCTATAAATTATTTTTTACTCTTTATAAACGTGAGTTTTTAGGGTTTTAAACTATAATTTTATTTTCATCCTTTTAGTATTAAATTCAATTGATTTTAAAATTATTATAACGCGAAATCAACCTTTGTGATTTTCATTCGTACTATTATCAGATATGTAACTTGATAATGGAAATTGCTGCATCTTTTAGTCGCATCAATATTACATAGCTACTTCTAGCTAATAAAAGCGAGGTAAAAAAAAAAACAGAAAAAAACATTCCTCGAATAGGTGGCAGCTTATTTTATGTATAGAACCCATACAAAATTTAAGCCAATCGAAAGTGGGACACCAAATTTTGCGTCGGATATGAAAAAGAATGCCTCATATACGGCATTTAATTTTAGGCAATAAACATAAGAAACAACTAAAAATAATTTCCCGTGGTCATAGAGAAGTTAGAAAAAGGTTTTAACGTTTAAAATTGTGTTTTATTGTAATCACCATTTTAACTCTTTCATAGTCAACTTAAATAAAATGCATTTTATTTCAAAAACAGAATTTTAACTTTAAAACATGGACCGTAAATAACAGTTACTTTTTTTCAACAGCTAAACTTGGCCAGATATTTTTAAGTCGAAAACAAAAGTCCTTTGCTAATAACCGCTAGTCTAAATTAAACAAGTTTGATATCAACTGAAAGAGGACTAAAATAGCTTTAAAACTGAAATATATAAACGAGGAAAGCCATCAGAAATCCAGCTATTGAAAAATGTTTTTTAATAGAACAAACCTAAGGTCAGATATATGCATTTCTTTTGAATTAAATTATAAAAAGAAAATATAAGTAGAAGTGGTAACCTTCGATCGTTATTTCTGTTTCAAAGCTAGTTAAGTCCTCTTTCATTTGCTATTAAATTTGTTTAATTCGGATAAGCGGTTTGTTTGCTATCCGGATATACTTTTATTTCGGACTTAAAAAATATCTGGTCAAGTTTAGTTGTTGGAAAAAAATACCTGCTATTTACAGTCCCTGCTTTAAAATGAGAACGCTATTTTAAAATGGTAAAACAAGATTCTAAGTTGTGTTTTGTTGTTGATGTGGTAAACGCAATAGGACCCAGGTTCGGCCCCACTCCGAGCAATTTCCAACAATATGTTTTTAACTTTATTATTTTTTTTTGTACACTGCCGGAACAAAGTATTTTCACAGCAAATTTTTCCAGAGACCGTACCGGTTATGCATTTTATAATAAAAAGCAAACAATTTAAGTAATTTTTGACTTTTATTATTTAGAGCAAATAATACCGGGTGATTTTGCTTTTTATTTTTTTAAGGCAAAAATAAAAGTTAAAATTTTCCTTTTATTTTTTTGAGCAGAAAATAATCGGTAATTCATGCCTTTTATTTTTTCCGGTAAAAATAAAAGTCAAAGTTCCAAATCAAATATTCCATAGTTGTGTATACTCGAATTTAATAGTTTTAAAGCTCCTATCTGGATTCTATTAACTCCTTTTTTTTAACTTTTTATTTTTATTTATTGAATCTGTCCTGCCTAAGAGTTTATAAGAGAGTATTTTCTTAACTGGCCCTAAGTAAAGATTACGCCTGGGGTGGTATGTCATTCCTACGTAGTCTTGAGGTCCTGTTGACACGCAATAAAGATCTTGCTAAATGATTTGGGTGCACTAAAAGCTTCGATACATATTTTGTCTTCCGTTGTTATATTTCGGTTCGTACTTCTGGTATTCTCAAGTCGCGGTGAATGTTCTCATTTCGGATATACCAAGGTACTCCGGTGATTGTTCGAAGGATTTTAGATTGCGCACGACGAAGGATTTCGATGTTGCTGCTGCTCACATTTCCCCATAACTCACATACATACGTCCATATCGCTTTTAAAACTGTATTGTAAATAAGCTTTTTATACTCCAGACTCAGGGGTGAGCGAGAGTTAATAAGCCAGTGGAGAGAATTAGCCTTCAGCTTGAGATGAGTCCTTTTAGCCACTATGTGGTTTCGCCAAGTAAGTCGACTGTCCAGATGGACCCCTAGGTAAGTGACATGATTGATTTATGGTATTTGTACGTTGTTCAAAGTCAAGGACGGACAGTTACTCTTATTCAGTGTAAATGTAACTTGCTTACATTTTTGCTCGTTAACCTTTATTCGCCAGTTTGCGAGCCAATTGGCAACAGCTTCCATATGATTGCCAAGGAGCACAGTTGCTTGTAGAGGACACTTGGAGCGACTGATTATGGCAGTGTCATCGGCAAAAGTGAACATTATCAGGCGGTTGTTTGTAGGAATATCCGCTGTGTATAAGACATACAGCATCGGGCCAAGGGCACTGCCTTGTGGCACTCCAGCTTCGCTTGCATGGGCTTCAGATATGGTGGTGTTACATCGAACTGCAAACTTTCGATTATAAAGGTATGACTTAAGCAGTTTGTGTGTGCTTTGTGGGAGTAGCATCTGTATTTTATACATAAGACAATCTAGCCAGACGCGATCAAATGCCTGGGCGACGTCAAGAAATATTGCAGCGCAATATTCCCTCTTTTCAAACGCTGTTCGGATTTCGGTTGTTATGCGATTTACATGCTCGATTGTTCCATGTTTTTCCCTGAAGCCAAATTGGTGAAGTGGTATTATGTTGCGGGCTTGCAGATGTGGAGAGTTGCGCAGCATAAGAAGTTTTTCGAATAATTTCGAAATACACGGTAGCAGGCTGATGGGGCTATAGGAAGATGGCTGCGTTTTGTGTTTTCCGGGCTTTGGTATCATCACAATAGTCGACTTTTTCCATTGGCGAGGGTGTGCTTTCTATAACGAGTGCTTTGTGCTAGTCGGTGAGAGCTTTTGGATGTACCGGTACTGTGTGTACTGTTCCTCGTTCTTTAGGGCTCTCGTCAGTGCATGTGTGGCCGCCTTGAGCAGTTGTTTTGATGCTGGTGATCTAAGAGTCTGCCATATCCGTCGTAGGCGTTGTTTTTTCAATACAAGCATTTCAGCTTTCCTTTTGGTTAATTATATTTTTACCTTGCACATAACCTTTCTGGGGTGTGGAAATTCTAGCGGCTGCTCTAAGTATAGATTCAAGAGCGGCTATGGAGTTTTCAATATCGGTCGGCGCATCTAAATTTCGGTCGAGGTCTATATGCGCACTGATATATTTTTTATACTTTACCCAATTTGTAGCCCTTGTCGTGAGGCGAAAAATACAGGTGAGTGGTCTGATGAGAGATCTGCAACTGATTCTGTACTAATAAGGCCGCGAGGAATTTTCCTTGTCACCGCAAAGTCAATCAAATCTGGCAACTTTTGCGGGTCTGCCGGCCAATATGTAGGCTTTCCAGGAGAAGCATAATCCAGTTTGTTTCTTCTGCATATAAGACCGTTGTATAACTGCTTGCCTTTAGGGTTAGACAAGCGTGAGCCCCAGTGAGGGTGCTTCGCATTTTAATCACCTGCAGCAAGGAGGCGCTCTCCCAGCGAACTGAAGAAATCCATAAACGGACAGCGTAATATCACCTTGCTTTGTTTGTACCCCTATTGATGTTGCTTTCAGATAATTCTCGGCAACTCCAGTCAAATGAAAGTGTTTAATCCGGTTTCTGACTAAAATACCAGTTCCGCCATGCGCTTTTCCATCTGGATGATTTGTACAATAAAAGGTATATCCCGAAATGTCAAAATTATATCTATTTGTCAGGTGTGTTTCAGCAAGGAGCATTATGCCAATTTCCTTGTCCTTAAGAATTTTTGACAGCTCTAGTTTGTGCCGAGGAATGCCATTTGCATTCCAGAGGGCTATTTTAAGTGGGTGCTGAGTAGCAAGCAGTTTGAGCAGCGTGTTTTGACTTCGCATAAGTTCTTGCATTGTGTTTTGCATGGAAGTCATGAAATTCATCATGTTTTGTTGCATCGACGCTATCATAGCTTCGATATTGGATTGTTTACCGTATTGTGCATGGGGATGCTGTTCTTGCGGCGCAACTTGAGGTGCAGTTTTTGTAGGGGCAGGGTTTTCTAAGTCTGATTTTAAGGCACTTGCAAACGAGACGCCATTGACGGTGTTTGATAGAACTGTTGGCGACGTGGCTCTGTTGGCGAAGAAAACGTCAGGATTCGTTTGGGAGGGTACAAAGGCATTCGATACATTATGAGTACGCACGGAAGCCACCGGTTTTTTGACTCCTTATAGACTGGACAGCCTCTGTAGTTTGCTGTGTGATTTCCACCGCAGTTACCACATTTTTTTGCACGCGGGTCTTCTTTGTTTGACGTGCAAGTGGTAGAGACATGTAACTCTCCACAAGCTACGCACACTGACCCTGTGGGGAAAATCTTTAGTTCTGAACTGGTGCGCTTCTAGTACATTTAGACCCAGTACTGGTTCGCGATAAATCTCTCTTGCATGCAAGCAACTGGCGAATTTAACATGGCGATGTCCTAGCAAGTGTCAATTGCCCCCCGCTGCATCCCTTTTTCGATAGTTCCGAACTAGTCCTAAATTCTATAGTTCCGAACCAGTCCTAAAATCGACAGACGAAAGAAAAAAGTATCACGATTTTTCAATCTTTTTGGTTTTTCCGTGTGTGCGATTTTAAGTTATTTTAAGTTAAGAAATGGGTTTTCAATTTGAAATTAACTTTGGTTGAATGATTGTAAGAAATGTACGTTTACATACCTTTAGCTGTAGCTGAGTTTGCAGAGGTGCTCGCTGTTATTTCTTAGATTCCAGACTGTCCCAAGATGTTGAAATGTTAACACAAATTTTAGTTTTGTATTACCAAGCTAGGAAAAAGCATCTGCGAAGCACAGAATAGAAGCGTATTTGAATGAAAAAGCCGCTGAACACATATCTATGTAAAGTAAACAATCCCTCCGCTGCATCCCTTATTCGATAGTTCCGAACTGGTTCTAAATTCGACAAATAAGATCTAGTTCGTTCTGCATCCCTTTTTCTATAGTTCCGAACCATTTATAAATTCGTCAGTTTAGATATAGATTTCTAGTCAAAAAAACTGAAAAATTTATCTTTTAAAAGTACCTCTTTTCGCCGATTTTCGACTGGTGGGGATCTTGTTCCCATCGGACTAGTTCCTTTTTGGCGATAAAGACGTAGTATGGAACTAGAAATTTGATTCACTAGTCCGCGGTTTCCCTACAGGGGAGCGAAGCGTGCAGTAAGACCTAGTATGACCATACTCCTGGCAGTTGGTGCATTGTACGGGCCCATTTCTCTTATGCGGTTCTTCCACAGTTATCCTACGATGCAGCAGATATTTTAATTTATAATTTGGATGCACATCGTTTTTGCTCAGTGGTTTGTTTTCAGGCTCGAGCTCAACTTTAAGCATAGGTTGAGGGATTTTGTTCATATTAAAAATATTCACAGCAGCTTTTGGATTGAAACTTGTTCTTTAAGTGCTTCCAAAACATCTACAGCTTCAACGTTTGGTTCAATACCTTTAACTACAATTTGTAGACCTTTTTCACTTTTAAGTTGGTATGTATAAAATTTTGTTTTTGTCATTCAGGTATTTGGACACTGTTCGAAAATACTGTTGGGAATAAATTTGAACTTTAGGTGCGCGAATATTTCCCTTAGATAGTGGGATAATATGAAACTTATTACTACCTATTAGCTGAGTGAATTTTTTATTAAGAGCGCTTGAATTCTCTTCTCTTATAAAAATCGGAGAAGGTTTGGCGTTAGAAGCTTTTGCAGCACCTTCAGAAATTTGGCTATTCAAATCATCGAAATTGCCTTTTAGCAGTGGAAATCTATTCATACTGACTTGCTGAGTTGAGTTTAGGCGGTTTATTTTTTTCTTACTGCCCGTTGAATTTTGCGGTCCATTCCAGTCTGTATGGCCGCTTTTTTAGTTGTTTCGTTTTTCAACTTTTCCTGCGCTTTTCCCTTGTTGCCAGTGTAAGTGCTTGCACTCAAGTCAATTTGTGCTTGTTCAGCAAGAATAGGCCGGCTGTTGACATTGCTGTGCAGCCGGCAGGTACCGGTGTGTTTGTTGCTGTTGTTGGCGCGATTGAAGTAGTAAAATATGTCACTGTACTGTTGTTGCAGCTATATTTGGGGATATGTTATCGCTTACCGAATTAGATGTAAGCGTTGGGCGTGAAATGTGATACGGCCCAGGTGAAGGGCACTCTTCACTCCAAGACATCGGAGTCGTCGATGGTAAGTTTTGAGGGCAAGTCCGCTGACTTGAATCTTGAGGAGGTTTGAGGGTGGTCGTTGGATTGGGCTTTGCGCTTTCGCTGTCACTCTGGGACCGAATAGAGAAATATGCGTTGTTGCGTTGAACTGAAAGCCGGGGCTCATTTTGCTCGCGTTGCTTCTGGGCTCGAATTTCAACTTGATTCATCGCTTTCTGTTTTCATTTCCTTTGTTTGTTTATTTATTTTATTTATTTTTATTTATTTATTTTTTTTAACTCCCTAATACACAAATACCAGAGTTAGATCAAATCTAAATATGTATGTACTATGTATAAATGCATCTTTTGTTAACGGCATCAGATCTGCACCAATTATAACATTTTCCGAATTAAAAGGTTTGGCCTCTAAATGTACAACAAGGTATGAGATTTTTGAAAAGGGTTGCCACCTTGTTATACCTTTCATGAACATGAAATGGTATTATAACCCGTGTTGCCGCGAATCCTTTTTAGTGGTAGCCAAACTCCTTTAAAAAATGACCAAAAAGAGCTAAACAAAGTCGTTGTGGCTAAAAATTGTAGCTTAAATTTTTTTACTTACTTATACATATATAAGTATACACGCAAAGATTTTCAATAAGTAATGGTATAGTGTCGGCCGCTGTGGTGTAGTGGTAAGCAGTGCGCGCTTCCAGTCCGCAGCACCAGGGTTCAAACCCAGGTCAAAGCAACATCGCAAAAATATAAAAAAAAAAGTTTTTTCTTAACAGCGGTCGGCCCTCGGCAGGCAATGGCAAACCTCAGAGTGTATTTCTGCCATGAAAAACAGCTTCTCCCAAAAAATACAATCGCCGTTCGGAGTCGGCGTAAAACTGTAGGTCCCTCCGCTTTGTGTGACAACATCAAGGCGCCCCCACAAGTCGGAGGAGAAGCTCGGCCAAACACTGACATACTATGTGTAAGCGCCAATCTATTATTATTATTATTATTAATGGTATAGCAAAACAATGGGCTCTGGGAAAAAAGCTAATATTTTATCCAACCAAAAACACTTTTGTATAAAAGGGGAAATATGCGACACCAGCTTGCTGGCTCCATCAAGTGATTGTACCATCAGGCTCGAAGCTATTAACCAGCATATACCAGCATGATGGTACAATATTTATTTCTTTACAAATGAGGTTGAGGAAAGATCGAAATGATTAGAGCCGAAATTTCATAATTTTTCTACCATTTTGTTTTTTGCTAAACATTGTTTTTTTTTGTTTTTAATTCACAACTGCAATATCGCGAACTTAATCTTCCACAAACATGGCTTTGACTCATATAGTGCACGAAATTTACGCCAAAATACTTTTTACTTAGAAAATTGAGCTAATTTCACCACTCACGACACCAGCATGCTGGTGCAATCATAGAATGTTCAAATAGTTTTTGAAGTCGCACCTGCAGCTGGTTAATCACACCACAAGAACTTACACGGCCAATCGAATTGATGGGCCATTTAACAAAGCATATTAAGAACCGTAAATTTATATATTTTAAACTATAGTTAAATCGTTAATAGATAAGTTATAAGCCCTAACACTTTTACAGTATGTATGTATAAAAACGTAAGGAACATACAATACATATATGTTTGATATCAGTCTTTCTTAGTCTAAAAATTCATCTCTTACATAAATGAAAAAAAAATAGATCAAATTAAGCATATACTTTGCTTATGTATGATTTTATAATACAGTTGTGGACATTGATATACAGACAGATAAAAGGAAGGTACCAAGCGTAATTTCATTATATGAATTCTGAATATTATTAGCTTCTTATTCGTGGTAAATATGTATGTATAATATATAGTTTGAAAAATGTAAAGAATCGTACCATATTCCGAATCATTTTCCCGAATTTAAGAAAAATTATCAAAACGGTAAAAAACATTTGCGGAAAGAAAAATTTTTGTAGAACTCTCTTATTTATAGGAGGGAACCGAAAATCCAATCGTGGACCTTTGGCATATCATGAATACGAACTGAGTTCTAGAGGATGTTCGGTGCAATGTTATCGAAGCAGAACCATTACCGAAATTTATAAATTTTTTGTCGCAGCATGTAAATGACTTACAGGAAGCGGAGAAGACTGTGCACTATATTACTATAAAACATGTCTTCTAAATTTTTAGTTTTTAAAATAATATTTTCTTAATTTATTACAACCAAAGTTATGTAAATATGTATTACTAATTGTCCTCCCAAACTAACAAAAATTGAAAAATCCCTAAAAATACGAAAATTCATGTTTTTATGATAAGCTAGATTTCAATGTCGTCAACTGTATATTGAAAACACAAATGTCATTTGACTTATGGCATGTGAATTTGTGGTTGCCACATCCAACAAATTGTACTTATTGGTCAATATTATTGAAGATTTGACGAAGATTTAACTTAAATCTACTGCCTTTCGAGATTTAATTTTATATGGTAAATCTCAAAAGATTTAACGTCAAATCTCGTCAGAGGGCTAAATCTTCATTAAATCTCACAATGGAGAAATAGTATAAGAAAGACTGATATCAAATATATATGTATTGTATGTTCCTTACGTTTTTATACATACATACTGTAAAAGTGTTAGGGCTGTTAACTTATCTATAAACGATTTAACTATAGTTTAAAATAGATAAATTTACGGTCCTTAATATGCTTTGTTAAATGGCCCATCAATTCGATTGGCCGTGTAAGTTCTTGTGGTGTGATTAACCAGCTGCAGGTGCGACTTCAAAAACTATTTGAACATTCTATGATTGTACCAGCATGCTGGTGTCGTGAGTGGTGAAATTAGCTCAATTTTCTAAGTAAAAAGTATTTTGGAGTAAATTTCTTACACTATATGTGTCAAAGCCGTGTTTGTGGAAGATTAAGTTCGCGATATTGCAGTTGTGAATTAAAAACAAACAAAAAAAAACAATGTTTAGCAAAAAACAAAATGGTAGAAAAATTATGAAATTTCGGCTCTAATCATTTCGATCTTTCCTCAACCTCATTTGTAAAGAAATAAATATTGTACCAGCATGCTGGTATATGCTGGTTAATAGCTTCGAGTGGCAAAAAAAAATATGTGGTAGCTAAATCTAGCCACCAAAGGGCTAAAACGGCAACACTGGTTATAACTTTGGTCCGATGTTTGTAAGTACCAGAATAAACACAGATAGACCCATTAAAATGTATACTTATATGATCAGAACGTCGAGCTGAGTCGATTTAGCCGTCTGTCCGTCTGTTTGTATGCAATCTAGCCCTGGAATACTAATCTTATTTTTTTATTCCTTTAATACTAACGTTCGCCTGTGAGGCTACTTTGAAAAAAATAAAATAAAATAAAACTTTTTAATATGCAACGCTTTTATAAATGGACTAAAAAGTAGATGATAATATTTCTCAGTCCCACAGAATTGGTTTTGATGACTTTTGGTTTTGAAATTTTAGCAAAAGTCATTATAAACAATTAATGGCATTGAAAGGAAGTAAGTTTGAGAGATTTCGGCAACAAGCGCGACAGCGTGAGCCATCATTTAGCAGCAGCACACAGACGGTTGTGTCTCATCAGAAATTATTAATCTCGGTGATATCAGCAGTGAGCGCTAGTGGAGGAAGTCTGTATCATTGTATCAGTACCATCTAGTGGCAGACAGATAATGGCGACATCTAGTAGTCAATAAAAATCGCGAAAAATAAATCATTTACCAACACTTAAAACAATTACATTCGGCGGTGACCCTGCGTTCTGAAAGTACAAACTGTCAAATAATAACAAGTAAGAAAGTCTAAGTTCGGGTGGAGCCGAACATTAAATATTAAATAAATGTTTTTTCACCTTTCCGAAACCTACCGCTAGATGGTTAGCCGGGGTGTATCAATTTTGAGTAAATTAGCGTCCTTAAATTTCGCAATAATGCAGTTTCAAGCATTTCTGAAATTTACCGTTATATAAAAAGCGGCCGTAGTTTTAGTCCGGTTTCAATAATTTTTAACGTTTTGCTTTTATGTGGCAAGCACAATAAAAATACCGAGTTTGGTACAAATTGGTTGAACGGTTACCGATATATATATATATGTCATCATAAGTGGGCGGTGCCACGCCCATTTTCCAAAATTTTATCATAAGCGTATTTCTTGGTAAAGGATTTTTGCAAGCATCAATTTTGAATAAATTAGCTTTAATATTTACTGATTTATCGAAGATTTCGTATTTCTCCAAATTACCGTTATATGGGATATGGGTGTGGTTATTGTCAGATTTTAAAAGTTTTCGGCCATTTGGTATCCTGTACCAAGGCCAATAACTGTGCCAAGTTTGGAAGAAATCGGTGCAGCGGTTGCCAAGATATACACATGTAACCATAAGTGGGCGTGGCTACGCCCATTTTTCAAAAATTTATAACATTCTTATTTTTCGTCTAAAAATTATTGCAAATATCAATTTTGAGTGAATAATCTTCAGTAGTTACTAAAATATCGCAGTTTTCGTATTTCTGAAAATTACCGTTATATGGGAGGTAGGCGTGGTTATTGTCCGATTTTTCCCATTTTCAATACCATCCGTCCTACGCCCGAAAGAAGTACACGTACCAAGTTTAGTTAAGATATATTAATTTTTACTCGAATTATCGTGTGCACAGACGGACGGACAGACGGACGGGCGGACGGACGGACGGACGGACAGACAGTCACCGCTTAATCGATTTCTCTTTTCATCCTGATCATTTATGTATACATTTCTCTATATCTATCTCGATTCGTTTTGCCTGTTACAAACAACCGTTATGTGAATAAAGTTATAATACCCTTGTCCACAAGTGCGCTCGGGTATAAAAACAAACAAAGCACAAAATGGAAAAACTGAAATCTCAGAGGCAAACAATAAAAAGCAGCTTGACACGCATTGCTAAGGCTGGTGCGGATCAAAACTCAACAACTGCGGAAATAAGTACGCGCACAAAGGACAGAAGAGTTGTTTCAGAAATTCGAGCAGATCCAGCAAGAGATCGACTATTTAACAACAGCAGGCGAGCAGCAGGCAGAGGAAGAGCTTACCGCGCACACATTGAGGACAAATATTTTGGAATAAAGTCGCTTTGTGCACATATTCTCGATGAAATGGATAACAACCGCACAATCATAGACATAAGGCAGTCAGTCAACGACATCTCGACGGCGGTGCAGACGCTTATTGAACATCAGGGCACAATGGGTGCATTAATTGAGAGCATTGGCCGCAATGCATCAACACCGGTAGCTGAAGCCAACAACACAACACATCAACAACAACATCGATTACGTCTACCACGAATAGAAATTCCACAATGTGATGGGAAATGCACTGAGTGGATACGTTTTCGGGACGCTCGTGCATAACAGAGAAAATATTTCTGGTATTGAAAAATTCGAGTACTTGCAAACCAAAATGCAGGGAGAGGCATTGTCGCTTATAAAGCATTTGAAGCCAACCCACGCAAATTATATTGTGGCGCGGGAGCTATTAAAGCGAAAATACGACAAGTCAGACAGAGTAAAGAAAGCATACTTGGAGTTGTTGTTTGACCAACCCACTATGAAAGCATCATCGGTAGCTGAGATGAAACGTATTTACAACACCACAAATGAGTGTGTAAATGCTTTGAAGGTATTCGAAGAGCCAGTTCAACATTGCAACTCAATTTTACTGTTTCATTTGGAAAAAAAACTCGACGCAAATACGCTTGTGCTCTGGTACAGGGGAAAGAAAGCAGACGAAGTAGCAACCTTTCAACAGGGTTTAGAATTTTTGGAAAGCAGAATTGTCGAACTGGAGAATACGCAGAGGAGTAACCACAATTCCAGTCAAGGTGTCAGCAACTATACGCGCAACCAATCTCGCGCCTACATCGCCACTGTTCAGAAGTGCCCTGTATGTGCAAGGGAACATTTTCTGTTCAATTGCAACCAATTTGAGGAAATGAATGTCGAAGCTCGTCGGGTGCTGATGTATTTTCCGTGTGCGTCCTGCCAGAGAATTTGACTCATCCATTAGGGTCACCAACTGCTATAAACACAATCTTCGGTTGGGTTATTATGGGCAAAATACCTGCCACACGCGAGACACATTTGGTGACAGCACATACGTTCCTGGATTTAAGCAAACAGCTTCAGCATTTCAGAGAAATGGAAGACATTGCAGGGCCTACTCAACATCTCACACCAGAAGAAAAAAACTCAAAAAACTTTTCAAGAACGCCCTATTTCAGAATTTAATTGAAAACACCCTATCTCAAAATTCGGTTCAAAAACGCCCTATCTCACTTCAAAATTTATTGAAAATATGCTGATATAGGGCGGTTTTGAATCGGCAGCTGAGATAGGGCGCTTTTGAAATGAATTCTGAAATAGGGCGTTCTTGAAAAGTTTTTTGAGATAGAATGTTTTCGAACTGGCTGCCGAGATAGGTCGATCTTCCACTCAGCCATCGATATAAGAGCTTCATGCACGAGTACAGCGAGTTGGGTCACATGGAGCCATCTACCTGCAACCTTCACAGGACGTACTTCCTACCGCATCACGCGGTGATAAAACCAAATAGCACCACCACTAGGTGGCGTGTGGTGTTCGATGCGTCGTGCAAGACAACAAGTGCCGTATCGCTCAACGACAACTCATTAGTGGGGCCTACTATACAAAAAGATCTTTTCGAAATTATAACGAATTTTCGCAAATATGCAGTCGCATTTTCTGGCGATATAGAGAAGATTTATCGTCAGGTGCTTATAAATCCAAAGGACCGTTCATTGCAGTGTATTTTATGGAGAGACGCGAAGGGCGAATTACCAAAGGAGTACAATCTCAAAACAGTAACATATGGTACTTCAGCAGCGCCGTTCTTAGCTATCAGGACGTTACATCAAGTTGCGAATGACTTCGAAATCGATGCTTCTTTGGCAGCAAAGGCGATTAAGCAGCATTTTTACGTCGACGATTTTATGGCCTGTACCATTAATGCGCGCTCAGCAATAGAACTCAAAAATGAGTTTTGCACCATCTTGTCGAAAGGTGGGTTTCATTTACGAAAATGGGCATCAAATTCTGGAACGTTTATGCAGTCAGTTGAGGAACGAGACCGGGAATTAAATTCAGAAACTATAATCGACACATCGGATGGTTGTCACCAGTCGTAATCGCCATGAAAATATTTATGCAGAGACTTTGGCTGCGAGGTCTTGGCTGGGAAGAAGAGTTACCCAACGATCTCTATAATAAATGGACAGAGTATCGGCAAAACATCAACGACATTCAAAAGCTACGAATTCCGAGATGGTTAGAATTCGCGGACGAAACGAGCGTCGAGTTTCATTGGTTTGCTGATTCATCAGAGCAGGCTTATTCAGCAGCAATCTACATGCGTATCCCATATGCGAAAGATGAATTTCGAACAAACTTGATTGCTGCTAAGACGAAAGTTGCGCCGGTTAAGCAAGTTAGCTTACCACGTCTGGAATTGCGCGCCGCACATCTTATGACAAAATTAATGACAACAGTTCGCAACGCCTTGAACTTGTTAGATGCCGCAGTTATCGGATGGACTGATTCAACAGTCGTTCTGGCCTGGTTATCAGACCATAAACGTCGCTGGAAAACGTTTGTTGCCAACAGGACGGCACAAATACTTGATGTCATACCAGCAGAATAATGGCGATATATATCGTCACAGCGAAATCTTGCAGATCTGGCCACGAGGGGAATTTGGCCTAACGAGCTCATCAATAACCAGCTATGGTGGCATAGCCCAAATACGTTAAGACAACTGGTTACAACATGTGATCATACACCAACCGTTCCTGAGGATACTGATTTAGAAGAACGAAAAGAAACGATGTCCCATGTAGCCACCGTTGAAGAAATTGACATATTCGACCGATATTCCAGCTACACTCACCTTCTACGAGTGATAGCGCTTTTGTTACGATTTATAGATAATTGCGAAGCTATGAAATTAAAGCTTGAAATGTCAAAGTCGTTTTTAACAACAAATGAACTACAGCGGGCGCATAACGCTTTGGTTAGGAAAGCTCAAACAGCATCATGTGCGCCGGAATTACGAAGCATACGTCAGGGTAAGCAATTGCTAGTTTCACACAAATTAGCCATGCTATCCCCTTTCATTGATGGCGATGACGTGTTACGAGTTGGGGGAAGAATCACGAATGCAGATGTAAACTACGATCAGAAGCATCCTATTATTCTCAACAAGGATCATCAGTTGACAAAGCTTATCATAAATGATTATCACGTGAGAAATTTGCATGCTGGAAACCGGCAACTTCATTACTTACTGGGTATTCGCTACTGGATTCCCCGCGTTACGATTGCCGTCAAGCGCTGTATTTATAAGTGTACTGTCTGTATGAGACAGCGTGGCATTCCATACCAGCAACAAATGGGTAACATCCCTCGTCCACGATTGAATCCAGGCAGCACGTTTCTGAATACTGGAGTGGATTTCGCAGGGCCAATCCAGCTCCGTTCATGGAAGGGTCGTGGCTCACGACTGTACAAATGTTGGATTGCGCTTTTTGTGTGCCTCGCTACGAAACGCGTTCACATTGAATTGGTCACCGAACAATCTACCGCTGCTTTTATAGCCGTCTTACGTCGTTTTATCGCCAGGCGCGGAAAACCCATGCACATCTATTCCGATAATGGAACCAATTTTGTAGGGGCTGATCAGCAACTGCGAGAAATTCACCAATTGCTTCAGTCATCTACAACACAAGATGGTATCACACGTGAACTCGCTGACCAGCATATTCAGTGGCACTTCTCGCCTCCGTCCGGACCGCACTTTGGTGGCATCTGGGAAGCTGGTGTGAAATCGATGAAACACCACTTGAAGCGCACGCTAGCTGATACTTCAGTCACCTACGAAGAATTGCAAACGGTGTTACGTCAGATCGAATTCTGCCTTAATTCCCGTCCATTATGCGTTAAGTTCGAGGACGATATTGAACCATTAACACTTGCACATTTTTTAATTCTCCGATCACCTACAACAATACCAGATGAGAACATGCTAAATTTGAAAGAAAATTCTCTCAATCGAAGGCAGTATCTTCAGCACCTTGTCCAACAATTCTGGCAGAAATGGTCAAGAGAATACTTCATTCAACTACAACAGCCGCCTAAGTGGACGCATAAGATGGAAAATTTACAAATCGACGACGTGTTCATCATAAAGGATGACAACTTGCCGCCATCCAAGTGGACAATTGGAAGAGTCACTGAACTACATCCTGCTGCTGACGGGCTCGTTCGTGTAGTAACGATAAAGACTGAAAAAAGAATACTCAAGCGAAACTCTGTCCATTATTTTTGGACGTTTGAAAGCGGATGCTTTCAAGAGGGGCGGAATGTTTAATATTATTTTGCTTTTATAAATTTTATTCTCTAAATACAACCCTGCGCTTTTTGAACTGGACGAAGGGCTAAACTTTTGGCGTTGGTTGAGTTTTTTCAATTAATGTCAAGCAGAGATTTTTTTTAGTTATGTTCATTTTTCAACAAAAGACAAACTTGTAGTTCTATCTTTCATTAAACGGTGACAAATAAATAATTTGATTTAAACCAAGGAATGAAACAGTTTCAAAATAACGTTCCGGTTTGGGTTTCGGTTTTGCCAAGTGTTTCGGTTTCGGTTTTGGTTTCGTTCTTCAAAATTTATTTCGGTTTTGGTTTCGGTTTCGTTCCGGTTTCGGTTTTTCACTGAAATTTTGTTGATATTATTTAAATCACAATGTCTTAAACGTTGAGGAAAGAAAATCGAAAATTACAGTTCACTGATAATATCAACACTAGGTTCTTTCCCTAACAATCCGGACCGGATTTGGTAATTCGAGAATAAGAGAAACATTTTCTTTCAAAAATGGAACAAAGTTCAGAAGTACGGAAACGCAAAAACCCACATTTCGTGCCCACAAGTCGAGAAACAGCTGATTCACGTTGTTCTTGTTTTTGTCACGTATACCATGTTCTGACCGACATCGGAAACATGTTTTCGTTGCTAAAACTGGTTTTCGACCTAAAACTTGTGTTTTCGTCCATATAAAATCTGTTAAACGAAAACCAGTTTTCGCTGAAAACTACTTGAAAACTCACTTTCCACTCATTCCAATCGGTGTCTTGACTAGTTTTTTTCGATTATTTATCGAAGTGGAAGTCGTATTTTATCATCTTTAATGCGCCATTTCGGATTTATTGTTAATTGCCTGACCAAAGCAAAATAAGAATGAAAGTTAAAGGTTGTAAATGAAAAGAAAATGAAGGAAAAATGTTTTGGTTGTCGGTCAGAACATGGTATTAAATGCAAACACTTGGAAATTGAATTTTGGTTTCACAAATTTGATTTTAAGTACATAGATTGAAAATACATCAACAGGCCATTCACTTTTCCTTAAAAGCACCGAGTAAATGCAGGCAACATGTAAACACAATACAGCTGATATGCACTTTGACAGTTTATCCATTTTTACTCGGAGAAAATTTCGGGCTGTTTAGGGCAGGAAGAAGAATACACTTACGATCGAATACGCTCGAATTTTCGCTCTCTATTACCCATTTTGTTGAGTACAGGCATGATTTCCTGGCTATTTTAGGCACACGTGGGATCTCGCATTGCGTACGGGAAAGAAACTACTTAAATATAATTAATCGATTATCGATTCACAACAACAAAGTCATCAGCAGATTTTTGCGAAAAGTTACCTTGCCATACTTATTTACTACTTAACAAGAATTTTAGCAAAATGTTGCTGATTTTGGTTAAATAAATCGTTTATTTCAAAGAAATTTTTATTTATTATTTTTGTAAATTTCGGAAAACCGATCGAAACCTGTGATTGAAATGGTTTCGGTATCGTTCCTTTTCAGGTCAAGATAACGGTTACGGTTTCGGTTTCGGTTTTGAGAAACGAAACGGTTTTAAACGGTTACGGTTTCGGTTTGGGTTTCGGTTTCATTCCTTGATTTAAACTACAGTTATCTTATTACTTCCGATTTAAGTTTCACATACATATGTACATACATACATATAGCAGCAGTTTATTTCATTTAAAGAAATGGCGCTGTGACGTATATAAACAGTGCATATATTTAGGCGCAATATTTAACTTCTTCTGGCGGGGCGACATCTAGAGTCTTCTAATTGTACCTCCTTCATATGCTGCGTACAGCGAGGTTCTTATCTAGACTAGGTTGATATATAGAATTTGCCATAAATAGCTTTGCTACATTTATAGTATATCCACCATACTACAACATTGCAAGTTGATAAAAGCGTTGTAATAAAAAGAACACATTTTGTCTTTTTAAAACCTTAAATTTATTAAAAAATGGGCTTAAACATATTTCATATGTTTCTAAACTAATAATTTTATAATTTTTTTAATATTAATAAAAATAATCCGAATTGAAAAATAACACATATTTTATCATCTTTTTGAGAGGGGTAATTTTAAAAAATAAAAATAAAATATTTTAAAACGAACGAACTCAAACATTCCATAAATTATCCTAAAGGTATTCGTATTTACTTTCACACTTAAAAGGAATTAATTGTTTATCTTTTCTGTTGTGACTTGTACCTACAAATGACATCGACTTTTTTGTATCACATGGAGCCTTATGAATAAAAACTAAGCAATTGGTTTTTCCTAAAATTTCAGACCTTTTACGTAAATTTATTTGAATAAATTAAGCAAAAGATTTGAAACCTCAATAAAAAGAAACTGCTTAGTTTTTTTATTCATAAGGCCCATTCACTGAAATCTTCTTCCAAATTATCCTCACTATCGCTTCCATTCAACGATATTTCTCCAACCATTTTAGAACTTGTTCTTCATAGGTATCCCTCTCGAAAAGTAAAAAAAATATTAAGTTCAAAACAGAAAATAGCCAACAAACATGATAAAAACTGAAATAAGTACAGCAAACAAAATTACCTTTACTACTAACGTTCGCCTCTCAGGCGTCAAGAGTGCGCGGAACTCAGCCGCGCAAGGCCACTGTACAATGTGCGTTACGAACGTTAGTGTTCTAGGGCTAGTCTCTCAGTTTTCGAGATATCCGGATGAAATTTGGTAAGTGGGTGTATTTTTATATTGTATTAATCATTTGTCGGAACCTCACTATAACATACAGCTTCCACACAACTGATTGATCAGATATGAGACTTTTCGTTATAACTTCTCCATTTATGCAGCTAGGAACATGAAATTTTATAGTACTTGCACAGATTATCAACAGAAAACTTACAGTGAAAATTACAAAGATCTGGTCACTATAACCTATAGCTCCCATACAACTGATTGTTCAGATATAAGATTTTGCGTTATAACCCCTCCATTTATATAGCTAGGAATATGAAATTCCGCACTGTTTTCAATAATTATCGGAAAAAAACTTACAGTGAAAATTACAAAGATCAGCTCCCAGGTTATAGCTCCCATACAACTGATTGTTCAGATATAAGATTTTTCGTTATTACTCCCCCATTTATGTAGCTGAAATTTTGCATGGTTTTCACTCCTTATCAACAGAATACTCACAGTGAAAATAACAAAGATCGGGTAACTATAACCTGTAGCCCCCATAAACTAATTGTTCAGATATGAGGCCTTTTATCATAGCTCTTCCATTTATGCACTCACTATTAACATAATACTTACAGGGAAAATTACAAAAATCGGGTAACTTTAATATATAGCTCCCATCATGGGCGTCGCCAGGATCGAATTTAGGGGGTGCCCGACATATAAAAAAATCCCAAAATTTTCATCTTTACACAATCATGCTTCTGGCATGCGGGCGACGATATGTACTTGCCGATTTGTTTTACAAAAATTATTTAAAAAGCAAACGTCTCAGTTGCTTAGAAAACCGGTTAATCGTTTCTGCAATTATTTCACCTTGATTCTCTAAAACAAATTTTCGATGTATTCTTAAAATGCATAAACCTAAGGTAAATTTTGTAGGAAATTAAACTAACACTTTATTAAAACTAGTAGTAACCCCCGAAATACAGGTGAGCATGATACAAAAAAAGAAGGTAGTTTCATTACTACTGATGCTTTCCATTTCCAGACAACCGGTCAGGTATGAGCATGATTTTTAATTTCGACCAAACTCAAATACATTGTTTGTTGGTCCAAATAATGAGGCACGTATTTTTTCTTTTGGCTCGGAAAAATTTTCCGGTCGAATTAAACGCGATTTTGTTTTTCAGGCAAAAATCGATTATTCGAATTGACGGTGAGAATGTGTTTTTAAAATGCCCATAACTTTGTCAAAATTTAATAGATTCCAGTCATTCTTGTCACTTCAAGATAGAATGATATAATTATTGATTTTCCTTATTTTAAATTTTTTATTTAACAATAAACAAAAAGTGCATATTTTTTTTTAAATTTAATTTCTCAAAAAGTGTATTTTTTTTCTCTCAAGCTTTTTTACCGAGAAAGAGACTCTTTGAACTACAATCAACCTAAATCTCTAATAGCGAAGATTTTTTTTTTCTGAGTTATGATTTTTTATAGAAAATATACGTTTTTGTGGTACATATTACAATATTCTTATATTGTTTAACTAAATGGAGCATATGTATGTAATATATCAGCAAAAATACAGCCGTGATCATTTTTTGTGTGTCAAATAGATATTATATATTATATTATATTCCACCATACAGTTTCGAATATAAAAAGCGGGAAAATGTGATTTTGTATTTCAAAACTGTATGGTGGAAAGTGTGTTATAATATCTATTTGATACACAAAAAATGATCACGGCTGTAATTTTTGCTGATATATTACATACATATGTTCCATTTAGTTAAACAATATAAGAATATTGTAGTATGTACCACAAAAACGTATATTTTCTATAAAATATCATAACTCAGAAAAATAATCTTCGCTATTAGAGATTTGGGTTGATTGTAGTTCAAAGTGTGTCTTTCCCGGTAAAAAAGTTTGAGAAAAAAAAAAATACACTTTTTGAGAAATTAAATTAAAAAAAAAAATGCACTTTTTGTTTATTGTTAAATAAAAAATTTTAAATAATGATAATCAATAATTATATCATTCTATCTTGAAGTGACAAGAATTACCGACATTTGAGTAAAAACATTGTTGGAATCTATTAAATTTTGACAAAGTTATGGGCATTTTAAAAAAACATTCTCACTGTCAATTCGAATAATCGATTTTTGCCTGAAAAACAAAATCGCGTTTAATTCGGCCGAAAAATTTTTCCGAGCCAAAAGAAAAAATACGTGTCTCATTATTTAGACCAACAAACAATATATTTGAATTCGGTCGAAATTAAAAATCATGCACGTACTTGACCGGTGACATTTCTCCAGATGTAAACATTAAGCATAGCTTTGCCACATTGAAATTTTTTGATAGGGGAGATTTTCTTTTAAATATTTGGGAGTAAAATTTACGTACAAACAATAGTAAGTTGATGTGTTCGATAACACTGGTCGACGGCCAAAATTTACCAGAGACGCCGTTATGAAATTCGTATGTAAAATCACCCCCTGATTCCGAAAATCAAGGTTATTTTTAATTTTATGGTACCGTTTTTGAGATATTTGCAATTTACCGTTTTTGCAAAAAAAAAAAAATTGGGTCCACTTAATCATATATATCTCAAGAACGAATTAAGCAATTCCAAAACGGTTTGAAGCTTTTAAAAGGTAATAAAATTTTCTATAAGCTGAGCATACAACACTTTTTGCTAGGCCCTGTAGATTCAAAGATAACGAACAATCATTACCGATTTTTTCAATTTTTTTTGTAAAAATATAAAAAAAATTGTACTTTGCGGGGAAGGATCTCGAAAACCTTTTATTTTTTTGCAGATTTTTTTTTTCTCCCTAAGCTCTGTTATATTACAAAAAAATAAGGTATCATCGAAGAAAATCGATGCAAAACTACGTAAGTTATAAGCGATCAAATAAAAATACCCAGGTTGCGCAATTTCAACGTATACCTCAAAACGTATGTATGGTATAAAGAAGAGTGAAATATCTAGCTATGCTCTGTTTCTATTAAGTTAAAAGTTCAATTTATGAATGAAATTACCCATATTTTTAACTTTTTTTTTAATTTATTTATGTTTATACTATATTCTAACAATCTTTATCTTAATTTGATTTTACTATGTTGTCGAAATAATTATGTGTTCTACTTTGACGCTTATTCAGTTTAGGATCGGTTTCTCTTATGAGAAACCAGCAGTAATCACCCTTGATATCGATTCTCAATTAATTTCATTTGCTGATGAAACCTTTCGCCATGTTCATCACTTTCGTCGCCAAGATTTGCCGGAAAAAAGCTCAAATGTGAGTGGAGAAAGTGAATTTTTAAAGACATATTTACGCCCATTTTCGCATAATTATTGATTAGGTCGTTCACTATCTGCTCGTAGTTAGGGCTTTTGTGTCTACCGAGAAAAGAAGCAACGACCTTTTCAAAGGATTCCCACGCTGCTGCCTCAACTGATGAGAGTAGTCCTTTGAATTGATTATTGTTGATCAACTTTCTTATTTGTGGTCCAACAAAAATACCTTCCTTTATCTTGGCTTGAGAAATATCTGGAAAAACTGTTTTCAAATAGTCGAATGCTTCGCCTTCTTTGTCCAAAGCCTTAACAAAGTTTTTAATGAGACCGAGCTTGATGTGTAAGGGTGGAAGTATGATTTTCTCTTTCTTGACAAGAGGGGTGTATTTGATGTTATCCACACCAACGGTAAACTCGACTCTTTCCGGCCAATCCTTTCTGACGTAGTGGTCCTTACGAGCTCGGCTATCCCACTTGCAGAGGAAGCAGCAGTGCTTGGTGTAGCCACTTTGTAGACCGCATAGCATTGCAACGACTTTGAGATCAGAACATATTTTCCAATCATGCTCTTCATATTTGATAAATTTGAGTATTTTTTGCATTTCCTCGTAGGTTTCCTTTGTATTTACTGCATGTGCAATCGGGATAGAAGGCTTTTTGTTACCAATATGCAATAATACAGCCTTCAAACTCAGTTTATTGCCGTCTATGAACAATCGCCACTCTTTTGAATCATATGTTTGACCAAACTCTTTGAATAAACCAGGGATGTCGTTGCAGTAGCATATACTGTCTTTCTTGGTATAGTGTTTGGAAAATGGTTCGTGACGAGTTCTACTATATGTCACCTTAACATCGGATGACACAAATTTAAATTGTTGCATACGAGAAGTGTGGATCTCGGCCTTTTCCTTGGATAGTTCCAAATCTCTTATCCAATCATTAAGTTGTGCTTGTGACAGAACGTTTCTTTCGTTTTCCATGCGAAATTCAGTACAACTTGATCCCCCGCACTCAGATGTTACTGTTGACAATGGAACTGGATCCGCAACTGCCGTTGAATGTAGTACTGGTAATGTCACTGTAGGTACGCTAGCATAGGTTACTCCTCTTGATCTTCCAACGCCAAGTACTTTTGTTTGACAAATATAACACTCTATTGAATGGCAAGTAGGTTCTCTCCATATCATTGGTGTATCAAATTTTGTTTGTTGTCCTGATTCCCACTGAATCAATTCTACTCGACACGATGTACACAAAGTGTTCGGTGTCCATGGTTTTTCAGCATTTTTAGGCTCAATTCCAAAATACTTGGAGTATAAAGTT
>NW_023458568.1:14891947-14895395 GCF_013731165.1 Rhagoletis pomonella | reverse complement strand
AAAATTTTAAATAATGATAATCAATAATTATATCATTCTATCTTGAAGTGACAAGAATTACCGACATTTGAGTAAAAACATTGTTGGAATCTATTAAATTTTGACAAAGTTATGGGCATTTTAAAAAAACATTCTCACTGTCAATTCGAATAATCGATTTTTGCCTGAAAAACAAAATCGCGTTTAATTCGGCCGAAAAATTTTTCCGAGCCAAAAGAAAAAATACGTGTCTCATTATTTAGACCAACAAACAATATATTTGAATTCGGTCGAAATTAAAAATCATGCACGTACTTGACCGGTGACATTTCTCCAGATGTAAACATTAAGCATAGCTTTGCCACATTGAAATTTTTTGATAGGGGAGATTTTCTTTTAAATATTTGGGAGTAAAATTTACGTACAAACAATAGTAAGTTGATGTGTTCGATAACACTGGTCGACGGCCAAAATTTACCAGAGACGCCGTTATGAAATTCGTATGTAAAATCACCCCCTGATTCCGAAAATCAAGGTTATTTTTAATTTTATGGTACCGTTTTTGAGATATTTGCAATTTACCGTTTTTGCAAAAAAAAAAAATTGGGTCCACTTAATCATATATATCTCAAGAACGAATTAAGCAATTCCAAAACGGTTTGAAGCTTTTAAAAGGTAATAAAATTTTCTATAAACTGTGCATACAACACTTTTTGCTAGGCCCTGTAGATTCAAAGATAACGAACAATCATTACCGATTTTTTCAATTTTTTTTGTAAAAATATAAAAAAAATTGTACTTTGCGGGGAAGGATCTCGAAAACCTTTTATTTTTTTGCAGATTTTTTTTTTCTCCCTAAGCTCTGTTATATTACAAAAAAATAAGGTATCATCGAAGAAAATCGATGCAAAACTACGTAAGTTATAAGCGATCAAATAAAAATACCCAGGTTGCGCAATTTCAACGTATACCTCAAAACGTATGTATGGTATAAAGAAGAGTGAAATATCTAGCTATGCTCTGTTTCTATTAAGTTAAAAGTTCAATTTATGAATGAAATTACCCATATTTTTAACTTTTTTTTTAATTTATTTATGTTTATACTATATTCTAACAATCTTTATCTTAATTTGATTTTACTATGTTGTCGAAATAATTATGTGTTCTACTTTGACGCTTATTCAGTTTAGGATCGGTTTCTCTTATGAGAAACCAGCAGTAATCACCCTTGATATCGATTCTCAATTAATTTCATTTGCTGATGAAACCTTTCGCCATGTTCATCACTTTCGTCGCCAAGATTTGCCGGAAAAAAGCTCAAATGTGAGTGGAGAAAGTGAATTTTTAAAGACATATTTACGCCCATTTTCGCATAATTATTGATTAGGTCGTTCACTATCTGCTCGTAGTTAGGGCTTTTGTGTCTACCGAGAAAAGAAGCAACGACCTTTTCAAAGGATTCCCACGCTGCTGCCTCAACTGATGAGAGTAGTCCTTTGAATTGATTATTGTTGATCAACTTTCTTTTTTGTGGTCCAACAAAAATACCTTCCTTTATCTTGGCTTGAGAAATATCTGGAAAAACTGTTTTCAAATAGTCGAATGCTTCGCCTTCTTTGTCCAAAGCCTTAACAAAGTTTTTAATGAGACCGAGCTTGATGTGTAAGGGTGGAAGTATGATTTTCTCTTACTTGACAAGAGGGGTGTATTTGATGTTATCCACACCAACGGTAAACTCGACTCTTTCCGGCCAATCCTTTCTGACGTAGTGGTCCTTACGAGCTCGGCTATCCCACTTGCAGAGGAAGCAGCAGTGCTTGGTGTAGCCACTTTGTAGACCGCATAGCATTGCAACGACTTTGAGATCAGAACATATTTTCCAATCATGCTCTTCATATTTGATAAATTTGAGTATTTTTTGCATTTCCTCGTAGGTTTCCTTTGTATTTACTGCATGTGCAATCGGGATAGAAGGCTTTTTGTTACCAATATGCAATAATATAGCCTTCAAACTCAGTTTATTGCCGTCTATGAACAATCGCCACTCTTTTGAATCATATGTTTGACCAAACTCTTTGAATAAACCAGGGATGTCGTTGCAGTAGCATATACTGTCTTTCTTGGTATAGTGTTTGGAAAATGGTTCGTGACGAGTTCTACTATATGTCACCTTAACATCGGATGACACAAATTTAAATTGTTGCAAACGAGAAGTGTGGATCTCGGCCTTTTCCTTGGATAGTTCCAAATCTCTTATCCAATCATTAAGTTGTGCTTGTGACAGAACGTTTCTTTCGTTTTCCATGCGAAATTCAGTACAACTTGATCCCCCGCACTCAGATGTTACTGTTGACAATGGAACTGGATCCGCAACTGCCGTTGAATGTAGTACTGGTAATGTCACTGTAGGTACGCTAGCATAGGTTACTCCTCTTGATCTTCCAACGCCAAGTACTTTTGTTTGACAAATATAACACTCTATTGAATGGCAAGTAGGTTCTCTCCATATCATTGGTGTATCAAATTTTGTTTGTTGTCCTGATTCCCACTGAATCAATTCTACTCGACACGATGTACACAAAGTGTTCGGTGTCCATGGTTTTTCAGCATTTTTAGGCTCAATTCCAAAATACTTGGAGTATAAAGTTTTGATATGATCTGATCGTCGTCGCCTTATGATAGTATATTGGCCACACATGAAACAGAACATATCTGGATCCTTATTACACTCAAATTCTCGCGTCCTTTTACTCATTTTATTTTTTTTAATAAATCACGGTTTTGAAATTAGACTTATGAACTGAACTATCTCCGGCGAGCCTTGAAGATGTTATGAAGTTTCAAAGCCATTAACTCATATTTATACTCGGAACAAGAATAAAATTGAAAAAATCAAATCTTACCTAGACAGAAAGGTTCCTTTTTATAACAAGCCGGGAAAAGAAAATACTACCTGTTTTAGATGTAGGCTTTAGAAATTTTCTGTGTCTTATAATTTTGAAAATCTACCTGCATACTTACCCATAACTGACGGAAATACATGTTTATAACTACATGCCTACAGCAGGTTTCGAACCCAACCACTCTTCCTTTCGATGCAACCACTCTACCTACTATAATACAATTCGAGTATTAAAAGTACTATTTGATTTATTTAAAGAAAAAGTGTTATAACTGTTATGGTGTTATTCGTTTATCCGGATAATATCTCACTTGCACTTTATACCTTTAATATATGTATGTATGTATAGGTACATACATTGAAGTTGCGCAACCTGGGTATTTTTATTTGATCGCTTATAACTTACGTAGTTTTGCATCGATTTTCTTCGATGATAGCTTATTTTTTTTGTAATACAACAGAGCTTAGGGAGAAAAAAAAATCTGCAAAAAAATAAAAGGTTTTCGAGATCCTTCCCCGCAAAGTACAATTTTTTTTATATTTTTACAAAAAAAATTGAAAAAATCG